>NW_015644353.1:495865-496597 GCF_001515625.1 Sinocyclocheilus rhinocerous
CCAGAAATATTTATATAAATATTTTATTGCACCATTTACAGTAGGCAACAATAAAGGACAATAAATAAATGGTTTTGACCTTTTGACCTCTGGGTCGTGCTCCTAAATGGAGTCTCTCTGTACAGTTTTCTCAACTAGAATAGAGCAAAAATGATGTTTTTGTGTCATTTTCAGGAAAAACTGGAACCTGTCATGGGTGGTGCTGGTGGGAAACAGTCTCGTCTTCTTCAAAGACCCCAAAAGCCAGAATCCTGACAGCTGGGTGAGACTAACAGGGAATGGGGTCAGTTCAGTGTCTAATGCTTTAAAAGTGAAATATTTGTGAGTATGTGTGTGTTTGCATGCAGAAACCGGGTAACAGTCGTCCAGAGAGCAGCGTGGATCTGAGAGGAGCTCAGCTTCAGTGGGCCAACGATCTGTCCAGCAGAAAAAACGTCTTTAAGGTGAGAACGAGACAGAAATCAGATTTTATACTACAGGAGAATGTCTCAAACTCTGCTCAGGTTTGTGAGACACTAAAATATGCAATCAAATATCAAGAGTTGTCCATTTTATTTCCCGAAAGGAGCATCTGTGAAAAAGTCAATGTAATTAGTGTTTGTGTCTTACTGTTTGAGCTGTTAACAGAGTAACATTTAGTTTTTAGTTCCTCAGGAACTTCCTCTGTTATAAATTTAAATTGTGATAAAACACTGAATGGAACAACACTTTGTGTGTGTGTGTGTGTGTGTG
>NW_015644353.1:496751-498557 GCF_001515625.1 Sinocyclocheilus rhinocerous
ACACACACGGACACGGACACGCAGATGCACACACACGCACACACACACACACACACACACACACACTCTCACTCACAAACGCACACACACACACACACACGCACACACACTATATACAGAAAAGTTTGGAGTTGGTAAGATTTTTCTGCAATATTTTTGAAAGAAGTCGCTTCTGCTCAGCAAGGCTGCATTTATTTGATCAAAAATCAAATACATAAAAAATTGTGAAATATTATTACAATGTAAAACAGCTGTTTTCTATGTGAATATCTGTTAAACTGTAATTTATTTCTGTGATGCGCAGCTGTATTTTCAGCATCATTACTCCAGTCTTCAGTGTCACATGATCTTCAGAAATCATTCTAATATGCTGATCTGCTGCTCAAGAAACATTTCTGATTATTATCAATGTTGAAAACAGTTGTGCTGCACAATATTTTTGTGGAAACCGTGATACATTTTATTTTTCAGGATTCACAGATGAACAGAAAGTTCAAAAGAACAGCATTTATTTAAAATAGAAATCTTTTGGAACTTTATAAAACAGTGTCGGGGAAAGTTATTTTTTAAAAGTAAAGCATTACAATGTTGCGTTACTCCCTGAAAAAGTAACTAATTATGCTACTTAGTTACTTTTTATGGAAAGTAATGCGTTACATTACTTTTGCGATGCTTTTTCTTATCTGGCTGGCTTCATTTTCTCTCTTCAGAAAAAAAAAACTGTCAGTCAATACATGGGAAACAAAGTAACTGCTGTTACTTATTTAAAGAAGTAACTCGGATATTTTCTTGCTTATTAAAAAGTAATGCATTACTTTACTAGTTACTTGAAAAAGCAATCTGATTACGTAACTACTTGTAATGCGTTATAAAGGATTTTACTGTCACTTCTGATCAATTTAATGCATCCTTGATGAATAAAAGTATTAATTTCTGTCAATTTTGCAGGATAAGGAGAATCCTTTAGATAATGTGCTGCTGTATTCTCTGAGGAGAGCCGGATCTGTGGAGATGCTGGATCAGAGCGGAGACGAGGACGAGAATCGCGGTGGAAATAAGGCTTCGTGTAAGCTGTGTTTCGTACCTTCACGGACCCAGTGCAGTGTTGTCAGGCGGATCTTTTTCACATCTTTTCTCCGCAGTGCCTCGCTCCACGTCTAACCTGGAGAGCTCGGAGCACAAGCGTGTGAAGAGCCGCTTGAAGAAGCTGATTCTCCGGAGGCCTCCGCTGCAGACGCTGCAGGAGAAAGGACTCATTAAAGGTAAACCTTAAAGGCCCGCTCACACCAAGGATGATAACTATAAAGATATTTGTCAAAATTGTTCTAAACGGAAAAGAAACTTAAAAGATACTTACACTTGTCAAAACTACTGTAAATCACTGCCATTATGCTTCGCTGTTTACACATCTTCACATCACAGAAACGGCACGGAGGAACCAATCACTGGAATCACTTTCACAGCGATTCTCGAGCAAAATCATTATACTTATTTTTATACAGTTATCATTCTTGGTGTGAAAGGGCCTTAAAAGATACTTAGACTTGTCAAAACTACTGTAAATCACTGCCATTATGCTTCGCTGTTTACACATCTTCACATCACAGATGCCACGTCTCTTTATTTCTACCGTTTGTTGCTGAAATAAAATCATTAGTGTGTGTGTGTGTGTGTGTGAGTGTGAGTGTGTTTGTGAGTGTGTGTGTGTGAGTGTGTGTGTGTGTTTGAGTGTGTGTGTGAGTGTGTGTGTGTGTGTTTGAGTGTGTGTGTGAGTGTGTGTGTGTGTGTTTGAGTGTGTGTGTGTGA
>NW_015644353.1:498742-500313 GCF_001515625.1 Sinocyclocheilus rhinocerous
AGTGTGTGACTGTGTGCGTTTGTGTGTGTGTGTGTGTGTGTGTGTGTGTGTAACATTTAAAAATTGTAATGTTTCCAAACGTTTGACAAGTACTGTATTTCCATATATTACAAATAACATTCATAGCCATTAATTCATGGTCATTGTAAATAAAATGATTTTCTTTTTCTCGCCAAAACAGCAATTATTTGATACAGTACAAACACTAATATTGTGAAATATTGTTACAATTTTAAAAAGCTGTTTCCTATGTGCATATATTGTAAAATGTAATTGATTGCTGTGATCAAAGCTGAATTTTCAGCATCATTACTCCATTCCAGTAAAGTAATATTTATGCAGAAAGCATGAAATACTACCATTCAAATGTTTGTTTTTTATAGAAATTAATGCTTTTATTCAGCAAATTTGCATCTAATTGATCGAAAGTCACAGTAAAGGCCTTTATAACGTAACAAAAGATTTATATTTCAAATAAATGCTGTCCTTTTCAGTAGTAGTAAAATATTAAGCAGCAAAACTGATAAGAAGAACCATTATTAATAACTGAGCACCAATAATAATTGAGCATCATGTGACACTGAAGACTGGAGTAATGATGCATTACAGAAATAAATGACATTTTACAATATATTCACATTTCGAATTTCATAATATTATTGTGTTTTTGATCAAATAAATGCAGCTTTGATGCACAGAAGAGACTTCTTTAAAAACATTTAATTGGGTTTCCATTCAAAATGAAATGGAATGTGAAGTTATTTGCTGATGTTGTCTGTGTGAGTGTCCTGCTCTGGCTCTGACCTGTTGCTCTGTGTTTCTGATCTCAGATCAGGTGTTCGGCTGCGGGCTGGAGCTGCTGTGTGAGCGAGAGAAAAGCAGCGTCCCTCAGTTCGTCAGGAAATGCACCGATGCTGTGGAGAGGAGAGGTGCGATCAATCAATCACAAACACTTCAGCGGGACAATATCCAACGGAAGAAGGACATTTTTGTGCGCTCCTCATTTGGGAGTCACACTCATGGTCTTCGCGGTCAAAAGTGACCGGACAGTAGAAATGTAACTTTTTTTTCTTCTTCAGTAAAATCAATCTAATATATTTTTGTTCAATAAAATTTTTCTTTTGTATTTTGAGAGGATTTTTTGGTACTAATTAATATTTATGCAATAATTATGATCAGATTTTCCCATAGAAAATAGTACAAAATTTTTATTTTTTAAAATAATTTTTCAATTAATGCAGTATTTCAGATTAAAATAAAGACTAGGCCTTTAAAATCAAAATTTTGAAGGCAGAATTGCACCTCCTGGTGAGAGCAAAAGAAAAAAGAAAAACCTGTAATTTCATGGTGTAACCACTAGATGCCTGTATAGGACTCTATAGAGATGCTTGTGAATTCCCTAGTTGTTTTTATACATAATTGTTTACTTTTATTAGGTTGTGGATTTAAATGTATATTAAGGCATTCTCAAAGAATACGTTTTGTCAAGGTTTATATTTTTTGTTGTTTTAATTGTTGATTTGAAGTGTAGGTTTTTGCATTATTATTACTACATTCAAACCTGAACACAG
>NW_015644353.1:500579-502613 GCF_001515625.1 Sinocyclocheilus rhinocerous
GTGTGTGTGTGTGTGTGTGTGTGTGTGTGAGTGTGTGTAAGTAAGTGTGTGTGTGTGTGAGAGTGAGTGAGTGTGTGTGTGTGTGTTTGTGTGTGAGTGTGTGTAAGTAAGTGTGTGTGAGTGGATGTATCTGTTTTACACTCTTGATGTTTAAGAGTGTAACCCCTTCCTTGCTGTCCACTTTTTTACTGCACTGTAGTTGAATTATTGATTTTATTTTGCATAGTTGCAGTGTTACAGTCACACCAGTTCATAAGTGTGTGTGTGTGTGTGTGTGAGTTGGTGTGTTGATTTTGCACTCTAGATGTTTTAGAGTTTCACCCCTTCATTGCTGTGCATTTTTTTTCTGCATTGTGGGGGATTTGTAAATTGTACACACAAAAATGTTCAGTATTTTTCCCCCATTTCCCATTCATTTCCTATGGTCGCTCATTTTTGACCGAAGACCATGAGTGTGACTATTTTTTTAGGACCACTTAGCTTTTTCGAATCATGCCCTCAATTTTTTTTGTGTTCACATACCAAGTGCCATAAAAGACACCAAGTTTCGTACCCTTCCGATGAAGCTACGATTTTTAAAAATTCAAAATGTTAAAATCTCCAGTCAGAAGTGACCGAAAACCGCACAAGGGTTAAAATGATTAAATGCTTTGTGTTGAAAGAAACATGATCGCAAGTCATTATGATGCTGGATTTGAGAGTGAATCAGAATGAAATTGGTCTGCTTGATTCATTAGCAAAGTTCTGAATCAAAATGATTCTTATCTGCTAATCTTAACAACCAGTCTTGGTTAAAAACGTGTCTGCTGTTCTTTTCCTTGAAATAATGTATTTGTAAATGTGTTTATTCAGGTTTGGAGACTGATGGGATTTACAGAGTCAGCGGGAATCTGGCCGTCATTCAGAAACTGCGCTTCGCTGTCAATCATGGTGAGAAAGAGTCAAAATCACATCAATATCATACCCATAACCGTCATGATATGAGGATCTGTCATTCATTGCAACTAAAAGCAACATGAAATCAAAACTGAACGCATGTCCTGGTTTCACTGTGAATGATTCACTGTAATTATCAGCAATATATAGGGCATAAATACATTTCAAACCCAGTTTTATGAAATCATTATTGTTATTTTAAAAAAATAAACATGTCATACATACAGTAATCAAAATTATTTAATGATAATTTGAAAAATGCAAGAGATGCTTTTAATTTGGGACCAAATTGTTGGTTTTTAGTGTACATTTCCTATAAAATTAATATGCAGGTACTTTGGTAACATGTTTGAATGCTTGAATACTTCATTGTATAAAAATATTTCTCCCATCACGCTGTAGAAAAGCCCAAATTATGTCACTTCCTCTATGTTACAATTTTAAGAAATTCTACATTTTATGTAACTGGGGAAAATTGAGTTTTGAGTCGGTTAATTGTACTAAATATTTTGTACTACAGTAAATTGATGATTAATTCGTTTATTGATCAGATGAGCTGCTGATGTGATGTACTGTAAGATCAGAAAGATCTTTTTTTGCTGTATGATCTTTTATATGTTTTTCCATTACTTTAACTCATCAAAATAATTTAACCAATTTCAATTTAATTTTTTAAGTTATACAAGATTCAACTCAGTTTTCAGACAAAAGTCAGTTTAATATAATTTAAGTTGAAATTAACTGAACAGCCAATTTGATTATACTTGAATTAAGGCAGCAGCTGAATTTAAGTTTTTAAGTAGAAGTAGGTGGAATTTTTTACAGTGTATTTGCAGAAAGCACTCATCAGTAGGTCACAGAAGAGCGGCCTGTCATGTGACGTGTGAATGATGTCATCAGACGTGTGTGTGTGTGTGTGAGTGAGTGAGTGTGTGCGTTTGTGTGTGTGTGTGAGTGTATGCGTTTGTGTGTGTGTGAGTGTATGCGTTTGTGTGTGTGTGTGAGTGTATGCGTTTGTGTGTGTGTGTGTGAGTGTGCGTTTTTGTGTGTGTGTGTGTGTGCGCGCGTGTGTGTGTGTGTGCTTCTGTTACGAGCAGT
>NW_015644353.1:502684-513467 GCF_001515625.1 Sinocyclocheilus rhinocerous
TTGTGTGTGTGTGTGTGTGAGTGAGTGTGTGCATTTGTGTGTGTGTGTGTGTGCGCGTGTGTGTGTGACTGTGTGTGTGTGTGTGACTGTGTGCGTTTGTGTGTGTGTGTGTCTGTGTGCATTTGTGTGCGTGTGACTGTGTGCGTGACTGTGTGCGTTTGTGCGTGTGTGTGACTGTGTGCGTTTGTGCGTGTGTGTGTGTATGCGTTTGTGTGTGTGTGAGTGAGTGTGCGTTTTTGTGTGTGTGTGTGCGCGCGCGTGTTTGTGTGTGTGTGTGAGTGAGTGTGTGCATTTGTGTGTGTGTGTGTGTGCGCGTGTGTGTGTGTGCGTTTGTGTGCCTGCCTGTTTGACTGTTTACGTGGAGCGGTAGGGCTGATATATGTATTTCTATCTCTCTCGCTTCCTCAGAGGGTGGTGTATTATGTGTGTGTGTGTGTGTGAGGTCACACGTGTGTAACTCCTGTCGGTTCTTTCAGAGCGAGCCGTGACCACGGACGGACGCTATCTGTTCCCTGAGGATTTAGTTCAAGGTTTGTCTCTTATAAACTGGAGCAGGCTCTTTTACACTCATCTTACAGCGCTTTACCGTCCAAACGTCTCGCTGCTGCTTTCTGACTGAGAGTCTCCTGCTGCTCTTCGCTTCTCGCTCAGTGTTTAGTGCAGGAAATCTGTGGCCGGTTTGATCAAGGGGTTATGGGTTTGAGTCACAGAAAACGTTTTAATAAACAAACATTAAATGCTCAGTACAAGTCTGTGACATGCTGGTTCATCTGCTGTAATGATAATTTTTTTAAACTTTAATCTTTGGTACTCCTATTTTCTGTAAATTAAAAATGTCAAGATTCCAAAAGTTTCCAGACCTGAATGTTCTTTAGGGCTTCGAGTCATTCCTGATTTTCTGGATAAGGATTAAGAAAAAGGATATTCGTTTTTTTTATATTCATAAGGATATAATATTTTTACTAACATCCTCTCGGGGTTATTATCATTAACTAAACAAAACAATCAGAGCGAAAAACAACTGTTACTTGAATTAAAATGAGCATTAACTAAGATTTAAAATTTTAAAAATTGTAGTACTAAAATTGAAAAAAAAAAAACTATACAGACATTTTTAAAACAATAAAAATGGCAAAAACACAACAAACTAAAACTTTAAAATTCAAATTACAACAAAATATATAAAAATAAAAACTAATTTAAAATATAAAACTAGAATAGTGTATTAATGATACTAAAATAACACTGATTTCTACTCTGTAAAATATTTCATAGCTTGGCTTGGCATAACTAAAAAATTTATATTATTAATTATTAAAATGCTGTTTTAAGATTTTATTAGTTTACGTGACTTTACCAAGTCTAGAAATCACAATTGTAAAGTTAGTTTTCCTTATATATCCCGGTTTTCCAAGGCCATGTGAATCCTGGTTCTTCAAAAAAAAAAAAAAAATCTATTGAATTAATATCTAGAATATAATATAAATATCTAGATTTTTAGCTGTTTTGCTTAAAAGCTGATTTTGTCTGATTTTTAAAATAATTTTCTCATTTTTTGTCTGATTTTTAAGTCATCTAGAGTCTGTGCAAAACAATTTTTCAAATCAGCATTATGTCACAGATACAGTTGTATTGAATCTTTAAAATTGGTTACAGAATTGAGTTGTGTAAGAGAGAAACTTTAATCAAATGATCTCTGTTGATTTGCTTCTTCACCTTTTCTTGACTTTTGATCTTCTACTTCTGCAGATCTTGTGCTGCAGCCTGATGCCTAAAAACATGCAGCATCTCTGTGTGTGGCACAGCGTTTCTGACTCACATGTTCTCTGTTTTTCCTGCAGAGCGTCTGGATCTGGACGACCCGCAGTGGGAGGACATTCACGTCATCACCGGAGCGCTCAAGCTGTTCTTCAGAGAGCTGCCCGAGCCGCTCGTGCCGTACGGATTCTTCCACGACGTCGTCGAGACCGTCAGTGAGTGACGACGAGAAAACCAGAGGAGATGCATGAGAAATGATTCATTAGAAATGACTCAATGCTTCTGTGTCCTGTAGAGCTATCTGATTACCTGGATAAGGTGGACAGACTGAAGCTGCTGGTCCTCAGCATGCCTCCACACAACCAGCACACATTACAACACATGATCCAACACCTCAGACGGTACGAACACTCACACACACACACACACGTGTGAATTAACATACATGTCAGAATCTTTTCATGTTTGAAGTCTTAATGTGTTTGAAAAAGGTGAATTTTAATGGATACATGAATTCAATTCTCCTCAAATTCTCAGTAATTTTTGTCTTGTTTTCAGTGTGTGTGTGTGTGTGTGTGTGTGAGAAAAACTCACTTAGTTTTGAAAAATATTTCACTTTATATCTTAAATCATTTTCCTTTGCAAGTAAATGTATCTTGATTTAAGAGTGTTTAGATATTTGTACTGGAAAACAAGACAAATACTTAAGAAAATCATTTTTTTGGAGTTTGGTCGAGGACTCACAGGTGTAGAGAACCACATTATCTATCAACATCATCCACTTTCTTGTGATTTTAATCATATGGATCACGCTTGAATAAAAACACTTACTTTGTAGAACCTTTTCATATTTCTGCTGCTTTTAGTGTGCAGTTCAGCGCTTCAAAACAAATTAAGTGAATCATTTGCAAAGCAGTTGATTCAAACGTTCAAAAAGCCTCCTTTCAGTCACTATTCACAGCCACAAAATACTTCCTAAATCTCAACCCTTGTTTTTAATCTCAAATCAAACAAACTCTTCCCTGCTTTTAAGTGCTCTACTCTTTGATTGATCCATAATGACACTCACCTTATCACGCTCTGATTGGATTGCTCTAGTCTCCGCCCACTTGTCCTCCACCAATGAGAACACACGATTGATCTCAGCTGATCAGAATAAGGAGATTTGAAGCTCCAGACCAGGTTTCTCTCTTTATTTATCTGTCTTTCTGTAGTATATGATAATAAAATGATCTCTTCTGGGTTCATATTTTGTGTAGTTATAGTTGGTTGGACTGAAAGGCAGTGAAACTTAGCTGTTTGTGATGAAAGTGTTGTGATTAAGACACTAGAGGGCGCCATGTCTTCATTACAAACACTCTGAGATCACTCAAGAAATAGATAGGATGCATGCTTGTTTTGTGCCTTTTTGTCATATTTTTGTTGTCCTCAGTATTTAGTTAAGCATGACAAAACAGTGAATCATTTGCAAAGCAACTGATTCATTTGATTCAAATTTTTAAAAAGCCTCAACTCAGTCATCGCTCTTCACAACCACAGAATACTGTCTTTCATTTTCAACAAAACAATTAAAGTAATATCAGCGGTTCACTATAAACCTGGATTTAGTCTATGCCATAATACAGACAGAAAATACAACATGCAAGGAAATTATGCTCGGAATAAGAAAGGTGTTTTATAACTTGATGTCTGAGATTTTCTGGATTATCAGGAAAGCATCGATGTTCTGCCGCTTTAAGAAGCCAGAAAACAAGACGCTGAATGAATTGAACCTCCAATAAAACATCAAGAATCATCATCAGCACATGAAGAACCATGAAGAACCACAAATAATGCTTGCGTCTTTTTGTTGTTGTTCTCTGTGGCTTGTTTTGAGCGTCAAAGCAGTGAGTCATTTGCTTCAAATGTTCAAAAATCCTCTTTTCACTCATCGCCATTCACGACCACAACATACTTTTTGTCTTCATTTTTCAACTTTAGACACAAATGGCTGTTGGTCAGAAGAAACAGAGCAAAGAAAGATCACACATGAGATCTCTTTAACATCTCAGTTGTTTCTTGAAGTAAAAATGGAGTCTTTTGCAGAGATGTTACTCCATTTCTCTCACACATCTAGAGTTTGAGATCTTAGACTTGTGCTCATTGTTCTCTCCGAGCTGCTCCACATTCATTTTATACATTATGCATTTAGCAGATGCTTTTATTCAAAGTGACTTGAAGTAATTCGAAAGCAATTCGTCAAAAGCGCCGATAACATTCTTAATATAAACAAAGCAAGGTTTATTAGACTACTTAAAAAAAAAAAAAAAATTTTAGTTCAAGGACCGTTGAAAATCATTTTACAAAACAAAGTGTACTTACAAAAATGTGACTCTGCATGAAGAAAATAAAACAAAAAGCACACGTTTCAGTCATCTTCTTCAGTGCTAAACACAAGAACATTAGTCAACAACATCTATACAAGTCTAGACACTAATTGGAGACGCCAGATGATCAGCTAAATCAGCTGGATAGTTAATTAACTATACAATGACTGATTAATTGACAATTAACACCCGCATTTGTAAGTCTTACAAACCAACTCCATCATCAAAAAATAAATAAATTAATTAATTAATTAATTAAAAATGAATTAAAAATAAAAAAGTAATAATAATATTTTTTTAGGTGATGAAATGTGCGCTTTTTCTTTTTTATTCTTTGTGCACAGTCACATTTTTATGAGTACACTGATGTTTTGTTCATCTCTTTCAATGTGAATTTTGAAGTAAAATCGTTTTCAATGGTCCTTGACTCTTCTTTTTTTTTCTTCTTTCTTTCTTTCTTTAAAATTAGTTTCATTACTGCATCTATGCACCCACTAAACATGTTTCATATATAAATTGGAGCAGAACTTCTTCACGTTATTAGACAGCTACCCAGAATGTTCTGGCAGGGTTCTCTCAAAGTTATGAACAAACGTACAAAAATTCATTCAAAGTTGCACTCTTCAAAATAAAGGTGCTTCACGGTGATGCCATAGAAGAACCTTTTTTGTCTGAATGGTTCCATAAAGAAGCTTTAACATCTGAAGAACCTTTCTGTTTCACAAAAGCTTCTTTGTGGTGAAAGAAGGTTCTTCAGATTCTAAAAAGCTCAGAAAAAGATGGTTCTTTAAAGAACCTTTGACTGAATGCTTCTTCTATGGCATCGCTGTGAACAACCTTTTAAGCAGCTTTATTTTTAAGAGTGTACCTGGTCTTTCATTTACTAATGTTCACACAAAAACATGATTTATACATTGATCATGGAATGATTTATTTCTGAAACATTTAAAAAACGTCTTTTAAATGTTACACGTTTCAGAATGTTCAGAGAGCATTCAAATGTAACGCTCCCATGTTTGCAAAATTACGAAATGGAATGTTTTTAAAACATTCGATTTTGAATGTTCCGAGAAAGTAAAAAAAAAAAAAAAAATCATGTTTTAAAGGGAGCGTTATTAAAACATTCCTTGAACATATTTTTGTAGGTTGTGTAGATTATGAGTTAGTATAGTCTTCTAGATCTGTTGAGGAGAAACATCTAAGCCAAAGTTGAACTAAACAAAGCTAGAGAACATGAAGATCTTCTGTGGTTTGGTATCTCTGGAGGAAGTAACTCTTCGCTTCTCTTTTACTTTCCTTTTTTAACGTGGAAGTTTTGAGCAGCTGCTGGATCAGCGGTTTGGTGGAAACGCTGACATTAACCCTTCGCTGTGTCCGTTCAGGGTGATGGAGCGCTCCGACAGCAACCGCATGACCACGCAGAACATCGGCATCGTGTTCGGCCCCACGCTGATGCGCCCCGAGAACGAGAGCGGAAACATGGCCATTAACATGGTGTATCAGAACCAGGCCGTGGAGCTGCTGCTGAGCGAATACCAGCGGATCTTCAGAACCGAGCAGACGGGATCCTACTGAAACAATCCCAGACTGCACTGGGACACGAGGACGAGTCTGGAGACAGATGGACTCAGATCTGCATCATTACTCCACAAACTCACCGGAGATATATGAGAGGCGTTTATGAGAACACGACCGGGTCACATTTCAGCTCAGATGTCAGAAATAATAATAGTTATAAAAATAAATTATATTTTGCATAAAGAAAATTAATTTTTAGGATCATTAAGATAACATAGTAATATTATTTTATTGTATAAACATCTTTTTTGACTGTTTTTAAGTTCTAAAAAATTTATATAATATTTTGCATGAAGAAAATGAATTCTTAGGCTTATTAAGACAACAGTATGATATTATTTTAATCACAATTAAACACATTTTTTTCATAAATTCTTGAAACATCCAGACATTTACATTTTTAAATAAATTTTTCTTCGACAGGAATAATTCACATAAGTTCTAAAAAATAGAATTTATATTTCACATATTTTTAGGATCATTAAGATAATTTTGATATAAAGTCTCAAAGCATCCAGACATTTTACGTTTTTAATTGTTTGACAGTAATCATTCTCTTAAGTTCTAAAAAATATGAATTATATTTTGCAGAAATTCTTTTTTTTTAGGTTTTTAAGTTAACACTATGATTGATATTATTGTAATCACAATTAAGCACATTTTGACCATAAAATCTCAAAGCATCATACTTTCTTTGCAGTAAAAATAAAAAAGGTTTTATGCTATTGTACAATAGAAATAATAGTCAAATTATAAAACAGTAAGAATAATTAATTATAATTTAATTAATAATAATCTTTATGCAAAAATATAACTTCTTTCATTTGATGTTTTTGAGTGACCTGAAAATGTTCGTGACGGGTTTTTTGTGAGATTCACTCAAGCTTATTTGTGTGTGTGTGTGTGTGATTCGTCTTCAGATTTCATCCCTAGTACCTTTTAACCTTTTTTTTTTTATCTAAAATGATTCCCCACTCAGAGCTCCTGCAGATTTAATGCACAAGAACACAAAGGACAAAACACTGTCAAATAAACTGGATGCATTTCTCTCCAAAATGCAATGCAATTCCCTTTCCATTGTTCCGATGCATGTGTGCGTGTGTGTGTGTGTGTGTGTGAGTGTGTGTGTGTGTGTGAGAGTGTGAGTGTGAGTGTGAGTGTGACATATGTTTAAAAAATGTGCATCCCCTCCCGCCCCATGACGTGGTTTGGTAATTTTATATGGACTGTGGCTTTGGCTCTCGACTGAAAGAGCCGGGCAGAAGAACAAGAACCGGGAACGCGTACACATTTTAATGTTTGATTTTATATATTTATTCATTTTTATTTTCTTATTATTTCAATTCCACGAGCGGCCACAAAGAAGGTTTCCAGAGGAGAAGCAGAACAGAAAGGACTGATGTTATATTATTCTTCATCATTTCTGACGGCACGCATAATTATGAACCTTCACGGCCTGTTTACTGACTCAAAATAAGACGCTTAAATGATTTAAGCTCACCTTCATGTCACTCCAAACCTTCTGTCAAACATTTTCATGCAGTTATTTTCCATAAAACGATAGCAAATGTGACTCCTAAAAGGAAGAAG
Source organism: Sinocyclocheilus rhinocerous (assembly GCF_001515625.1). Taxonomy (NCBI): domain Eukaryota; kingdom Metazoa; phylum Chordata; class Actinopteri; order Cypriniformes; family Cyprinidae; genus Sinocyclocheilus; species Sinocyclocheilus rhinocerous. The sequence goes on from NW_015644353.1 coordinate 509,977, forward strand.
AAACAGAATTTATGCATTGGAAATGTTCTTTGCTGCAGATTTCATATATCTGAGCTGTCTGTTGTTGTATATAGAGCTGTGAATATCGGGCTAAACTTCTGGTTTTGTGTTCATTCAGAAGAAATGGAGAGAAAATGAGAGTTCACCTTTCATTTGTAGGTGAACGAGTCCTTTAGAGAGAAACAGGCTTTCGTGATTCATTTGGGTTCATCGTCTGACTCTCCTCACGTTCTCTGTGTTTCTGAACACTCTCCTACACTCATGAAATATTATATTTTAATATGAGAGCTCTCAGTTTTGTGTGAATGTTTCCTTTTCATAATCTGTCTAGTATGATAACGATGAGTAGTCATAAAACATCAGTTCATCAGACCACATCCATAGCCAGAGTGACTTGCATTTTCTCCCTTTAAATTCTGTATTTCAGAATTATGACAATAAAAACAGAAAAACTGTTCGGAAAGAGCTTCTGCTTTGGATTTATTCTGAAGTGACAGTTATGTGTGGATCTCATAAAAAACATGACCATTTAAGCTCTTATGTTTAAAAAAAATATATATATTTTTTTTGCATAAAGAATTTTTTTTAGGATCAAGATAACATTTATTTAATGACAAAAGCATCCAGAGGATAAAAAAAGGAGTGACGACAGTGTTGGACGAGAGAAGACCAGGCCTGAATTTAATTTTGTGTTCTGGTTCTGTTTGTGCGCGAGGGGCTGTTGCGCTATTTTGCGTTTATTTTATTATCAAAGTTTTCTTTTAACGTTCGCCGGTTCCCGCCTCCTTCTTCCCGTGACTACGAACTGTGTTACAAGACGTATGAGTGCTGCCAGCATTGCTGCAGAGGTTGAAGGGGTGGGGGGGCAGCCTGTCAGTGCGCAGACCATACGCCGCACACTGCATCAAATTGGTCTGCATGGCTGTCGTCCCAGAAGGAAGCCTCTTCTAAAGATGATGCACAAGAAAGCCCGCAAACAGTTTGCTGAAGACAAGCAGACTAAGGACATGGATTACTGAAACCATGTCCTGTGGTCTGATGAGACCAAGATAAACTTATTTGGTTCAGATGGTGTCAAGCGTGTGTGGCGGCAACCAGGTGAGGAGTACAAAGACATTTTGCATAATTTTTTTTAGGATCAAGATAACATTTATTTAATGACAAAAGCATCCAGACGTTTTGTTTTTTATTGGTTGATTGATTGATTGATGGTAATAATTCTCTTAGGTTCTAAAAAAATAAATATTTTGCAAAAACAAATGAATTTTTAGGATAATTAGGAAAACAGTATGATATTATTTTAATCCCATTTCAACACATTTTTGCTATAAATTCTCAAAGCACCCAGACATTTTATGTTTTTTAATTGTTTTTTTGTTGTTGACAGTAATAGTTCTCTTAGATTATAAAAAAACAGAAATTATATTTTGCATAAAGAAAATTAATTTAAATTTCATTAAGATAACATGGTATTATTTTAATAACAATTAAATAAAGCATCCAAACATTCCACATATTTTAATTGCTGATAATAAGTAATGATAATTTTGCATGAAACAATATAAATTTTTAGGATCATTAAGATACTATGATATTATTGTAATAGATTTAAAAATATATTTATTTATTGACAGTAATAATTCTTTTAGGTTCTAAAAAATAGAAAAAATATATTTTGCATAAAGAAAATAAATTTTTAGGATCATTAAGATAACATTATAATATTAATTTACCTTCTGTTGTGGATTTATTTTAAATTGCATCAGGATCGGTTCATAAGACGCTTCACACACATTATAATATATATATATATATATATATTGCATGAAGTGAATTTTTTAAGATCATGAAGATAACATTATATTAGTATTTTAATGACAGTTAAACACATTTTTGCCACAATTTCTCAAAGCATCCAGACATTTTTTTTGTTTTTTAGTTCTTTTATTTCAACAATAATAATTCACTAAGGTTCTAAAAAAAAAAGAAAATATATATTACATAAAGAAAATACATTTTTAGGATCATTAAGATAACATTATAATATTCATTTACCTTCCGTTGTGGATTTATTTTAAATCGACGGGCATCAGGATCAGTTCATAAAACGCTTCATACACATTATTAACACGCAACTAAATCATAAACGAATCATGCAGTGTTTCATATATGATTTATTGTTATTTAACCAAGTTTACTGGGTGACTTTTCATTTCTTTAGTGGCGTTTGCATTGTTTTATGCTGTAGGAACTTCACGTCTTGTTCTCAGAGACGCAGACGAGCAACATCTCTGAACCCAGAGATCATCATATTTTATTAAAACTGGGAAACAGCATCCGCTGACGTGAACCGCACTGTTTAGGTGGAGGCCTGAAATCAGTGCAGATTTGAGTCAGTCGTGTAAACGTGCTTCCCCGCCTCACCACGGTAAAGTCACACACTTACCTCAGCGCCACTCATTTCATGTCATTAGAAAGAAAAGCAGCAGAGTTCAAAGAAACTGATGGCGCTCCTGCCGTTAGATTTATGATCTGTGGGACCAAGCTTCGTAATAACCCTGAAACGGCATTTTAAAGTCATTGCAAATATTGTGTTTCTAGAGATTCGACTTCGTTTTAGAGCAGAATGATTAAAGTGAGAGATGCAACACTCTAAAATAATGCTTTGAGAAGCACAATAAAAACTCCCGCGTCTGTGTTTTCCAAAATATGTACAACTTTATTACAAAGATTATGTATTAAAGCTTAAAAATTTCATATAAAAACAACACTGGTGAAAATAGCGCACCGTTCTGGTGCGACGTTCACGTTTACAGAGAGTTAATAGTAGAAAAGTCAAGCACTAAATGAATGAAGGCAGATTTAAAGCACCGTTTGCATTCTGTTCATTAAACTCCTGCATGTTTAAAGAGCAGACGTTTGCATAATTGGCAATATTGTAAAGCTCGTATTCAGTGCGACACATGCTAGACTGGCTTTCTTTCTGGAAAGGACACTTTATGAATGGATTGCATCATGAACATGATTTGGTGCATCAGAGTTTGTGCAAATATTAATAGCTATTATGTTGAAATATTTAATATTTCACTACATATGGTTGTCTCGTGTTAATAACCTGAGCTCTTAAAATGCATCAAATTCATGAAAACTTCTAGGTCATATTTCACTCCAAAAAATAAAATAATAAAAAATAAAACAATATAATAATAATAATATATAATTGTAATTTATTTTTATTTATTTATTTTTCCTTACAGTAATGACAATTTAATGCCAGTGCGAAAAATCTTAATGGTTCTAAAAACGGGCATATTTTCTTTATGCAAAATATAATTTATTTTTTATTATTATTATTATTTTGGTGTGAAATATGACGTTCACATATACTTGGTATAATGTAAATTATATTTTGTATTAAAAAAAATAAAGCTTTCTTTCGATATATATATATATATATATATATATATGTGCTACAATAATTAGATTTTTAT
>NW_015644353.1:513724-514671 GCF_001515625.1 Sinocyclocheilus rhinocerous
AATAAAAATTTTTCTCTCTATATATATATATATATATATATATATGCGTTACAATAATTAGATTTTTATTTTATTTAATTTTTTTGCTTTGTTAATGAGAATTTAATGCCAGTGCGAAAAATCTTCTGTATGCAAAATATTATTCCATATTTATTTTTTATATTATTTTGGTGTGAAATATGACATTCTTGGTATAAAGTATTTTTTTTATTATATTTTGTATAAAGAAAATAAAGCCTCCTTTCAGAACCATTATGACATTCACAATGCAATTATTTAAAAAAAATTTTTTTATATCAGCATAAATTAAAGGTGGTCCAAATTTCATGATGTATATACAGTATATGCATTACAATAACGTGCTTTTTATTTTGTTTATTTATTTATTTTTGCTTATTTAATGCCAGTGCAAAAAATCCTAATGGTCCTAAAACAGGCATAATTTTCTTTATTCAAAATATAATTTTATTTTTAATTTTTATTATTATTTTGATGTGAAATATGACTTTGGCAGGTTTTCTGAGATTATTCATTGGCATTTATTTATTTATTTAGTATGTTTTATTTTAAATTTATCTAGTTTTATGTATTAATTTGGTAACGCTGCTGACTCGTTTGTGCCTCACAGATATTTTCATGTATATGTGACCCTGGAGCACAAAAGCAGTCTTAAGTAGCACATGTATATATTTGTAGCAATAGCCAACAATACATTGTATGGGTCAAAATTATAGATTTTTCTTTTATGCCAAAAACTATTAGGATATTAAATAAAGATCATGTTCCATGAAGATATTTTGTACATTTCCTACCATAAATATATCAAAACTTAATTTTTGATTAGTAATATGCATTGCTAAGAACTTCATTTGAACAACCTTAAAGATGATTTTCTCAATATTTAGATTTTTTAGCACCCTCAGATTCCAGATTTTCAAATAGTTGTA
>NW_015644353.1:514707-519271 GCF_001515625.1 Sinocyclocheilus rhinocerous
ACTAAAGAGGACTCGTCGGCGGTGAATGTGTGTTTCACATCTTTGGTAAACACTGCAGCATCGTCTGGTCTCACTCTCCATCAGGACTCTCCTGTTTCTGGCTTCCGTCTGTGGGTTTTTCGTCTGCGTGCTCTGTCCTCACTCCTCCACCGAAATCGTCCTCGTCCTCCTCTTCCTCCTCCTCCTCCTCCTCCTCCTCGTCCTCGTCTCTGCTGGAGTCGCTCAGGTAAGCGGCGAGCGGCTCGCTTGGGGCCGGGTGAACTTCATTTGAACAACTTTAAAGATGATTTTCTCAATATTTTGATTTTTTTGCACCCTCAGATTCCAGATATTCAAATAGTTGTATCTCAGCCAAATATTGTCCGATCCTAACAAACCATACATCAATGGAAATCTTATTTATTCAGCTTTCAGATGATGCATAAATCCCAATTTTGAAAAATTGACCTTGGTTTTGTGGTCCAGGGTCACATGTAATTGATCAAATATTAAATAAATGCATTTTTAAAACCTGCCTGAAGTAGCTCAAATGCGGTATAACACCACATTGCAAATTCCGTTAATAACGAAATGCACTAATTAAGTTATTGCACTTACATGGTCATAATTCTGCAAAATAGCATTTGCTATTTTAATCATGCAATTGTATACCGCATATTTATTTATTTACCAGATGTTTATTAGTATATTTGATCCTCGTGGAGCAAATGCATGACTATGACTACTGTTTTCTAAATATTCTTGAATATGTCGGCAGTGTAACGGTGAGATGCTGAGATATGAGTGTGCAGGCGTGTGCTCTTGCTGCCCTTTGACATGAAGTGCAGGGAATTTCCCTGAGCGTGGCGTGTTTGTTTACAGCTCAAGCAGAGGAAATCATTCACCTTCACATGGATGTCAGCGCAGCTGGTGCAATATGAGGCACTCTTGCATTATGTGCGTGTGTGTATATATATATATATATATATATATATATATAACCTTTCATATTCTGCTTTTATGACTAAGAGTGTAAAATCGGTCTTTCTCATTCTAATATCATTTAATTTGCTTACTAAGTACTAGCATTTCCAAAGAGGAATAGAATAGAATAGAAAATAGAATACTATTTTGTAATTATTGGCCTTTGCTAATTTATTGAAAGGTTTTAAACAATGTGTTCAAATCATCAACCATAAATACAAACTTTTTATGGCTTTTAGTTAAAATAACTTTGAGTAATTTTTGACTTTTAGCAGATAAACTAAACTATATTATCATCCAGATCTAATCTGCTAAATGCGACAATAAGGCATGAAGAAGATATGATAAACATCACGGTTTTCTGCAAAGCTGCTTTGAATCAGTGTGTGTTGTGAAAAGCAATGCAAATCAATAAAACAGTCAATGTTGATAAACATTTTAAAAGTTGTTTTCTTGCAATAAAATAAACAAAAAAGTAAATCGATGGCTACTGGATATTTAAAAAAAAGGTAATAATGACAATATGTTCCACCCCAACTTCCTGTTTAAACAGGAAATATATCTACACAGGACAGGAAACTGGTTGTCAAGGTGTTACACTGGTCTTTTTGTTGTTTTTCACATTAATTTTATTTTTATCTTTTATTATACATATTTAAAATAAATTTTTGTTATAATAAATATTTGTATTTTTAGATTTGATTATTCATATTTACAGTAGAATACATTTTTGTTAAAATGAATTTCATGTTTTTGTATATTATTAGACATGTAGAATACATTTTGTTATAATGGATATTGTATTTTTATATTTTATTGTATATATTTAGAATACATTTTTGTTATAATGAATATAATTTTCTATTTTTACATTTTTATTAATCATATTCAAAACACAATTTTGTTATAATGAATATCATATTTGCATTTTTATATTTTATTGCATATATTTAGAATACATTTTTATTATAATAAATATCATATTTTTTATTTTTATATTTTATTATACCTATTTAGAACACACTTCTGTTATAACGAATATCATATTTTTTTATTTTATTACACATATTTAGAACACATTTTTGTTAAAATGAAAACTATTTTTATTTTATACATAATATATTTTGTTATAATGAATATCATATTTTTATTATAGATATTTAGAATACATTTTTGTTATAATGAATATAATTTTTTTAGTTCCTCATATTTTACTATACACATTCAGATTGTTTTGTTATAATACACACCATATTGTATTTTTATATAATTTACAAATATTTAGAATACACTTTGTAATAATTAATAACATATTTTTTAAATATTTTCTTTCACATTTTTACAAAACATTTATGTTACAATGAATATCATGTTTTTATTTTTATATTTTATTACACATTTATAACACATTTTTGTTATAAAAAATAAAAATTTTTACTACACATATAATTCATATATATTTTGCAGTAGCCTTTATTTCGAGTGTGTTCTGGTGTGTTTGCTCTTACCATGATCGAATGTCTTTCATGTTGTATTCTCTTCAGCATCGACTCTGACTCCGCCTCCACCATATACGCCACAGGAGACAGGAAGCACGGACTGGGCGCGGGTGGCGTGAGAGGAAGTGATGTCAGACCGTTGTGTCCCAAACCGGCGGGGATCATGTGATTGAAGAGCGGGAAGCTGCCGAACACCGTGCTGCTGAACAGTGGCGACGCCGCATAGGCCCCGCCCACATGCTGCTGGGAGGGCGGAGTCAGTCTCTTGAACACGCCCTCGTGATGCGTCGAGTTGCCGTTACACGCCGAATTCCGCGGCGCGACCGAATGCGCTTTGGGAATAGACAAGTCTAAAGGTTCGCTCTGGATGTGGTTTGGTTGCCGTGGTGACGTGTTGATTGACAGGTCCAAGCCGGGAGGAGAGCCGAAGCGTGAGCCAATCGGATGCTGGCGTTCGGGTAAAGCGGGTGACGTGGGTTTTCTCGGACTTGCGCTTTCTTCGCTCGGCCAGCGGTTATCCAGCTGCGCGTGTGTCGGTAAAGGCACGAGGATCTGCTGCGGCACAGAATGCCAAGACGCCCGCTGCGGCGACGACAGCTTTCTATAAGGCGTGTGATTGGTTGTGGGCAACGTTTGGGCGTCGTACAGCCGAGAGAAGTTTTCAGTTTTCGCTTGTTTCTCGTCTTCCACCTCCCTCCGCAGCATCTCCTGCAGCAGATGCTCGAATTTGTTGCGCGACTGTAGCAGCGGCAGAAGCGTTGTGCCCTTAAACACACCCGTCCTCAGCGCCAGATCCTCCGCCGGGTCCCACGAGCGGCTCAGGACGGGAACGGACGACTCGGGCGGGAACAGAGAACCCTTTCTCCCGCTGACAGCAGGGGGCGACGTGGGCGAGGGGTACGCGGGATGGCCGTTATAATGAGCGCCGTTACCGGTCGCGCCGCCGCCGCTTAGGCACTTCTTACTGCTGAGGTGTGAGCTGTAAGAGCCCGAGTGACTGAAGCGCTTCTTACAGTTCGAGCATTCGTACGGCTTCTCACCTGCACAGGAGAAACACAGAAATGTAACACAATTAGGGCTGCAAAACGTATAATCGCGATTAATCGCATAAATAAAACTTTTATCAAAATAAAAGTTTGTTTACATACTATATGTGCGTGTACTGTGTATATTTATTAGGTATATATAAATACACAAACATATATGTATATATTTTAAAAAATATTTGTATTGCAAAACGATTAATTGCGATTAATCGCATTCAAAATAAAAGTTTGTTTACATGCTATATGTGACCCTGGAGCACAAAACCAGTCATCATTAGGATATTAAGTAAAGATCATGTTCCATGAAGATATTTTGTAAATTTCCTACTGTAAATATATCAAAACTTAAACCGCATAAACACATTTCATTACACCAAATACACAAAATAATGTTCTTTTTAGCAGCATCATATGACCCCTTTAACTTAATTTTTGATTAGTAATATGCATTGCTAAGATCATAATTCTGACTTTTTATGTCAATTTTTATTTACCAAAGCATGACTGTTTTCTTAACAATTAAGTTTTCTCATGCGGCAGAAATGTACTTTCACACATTTCACTCCAATTTCAAATATATATTTTTTTAATTTTAACTATTTATCATCTTAAGATTTATTGCCTTCATATATTTAACTATGTATTATTATTATTATTATAACAGCAAATGTAACCCCCTGAAATAAATAAATAATATATAAAACTAATAAAATATATAATATAAATATATAAAAATATATAATATATAAAAATAAATAAAAATAAAAATAAATTGTGTCTGGACAGGGTAATTATCACTACTTTAAAAATAACCATTTTGTGGACATCATTATTTTTTAGACAATTAGGCTAATTTTCATTACTTTAAAAATAACAATATGTTTACATTACAATAAAGAGACGTTAGCAGATAAATGTGCTTAATTACCTACAAAAAAAAATCACAGCACTGCATGGACGAGAAATCCTAACAGGCTTTAATTTCTTTATGCACAATATAGTTTGGGGTAAATTATGACGGGCATTTCTTGTGAGTGAGATTCCTTTTGCAGAATC
>NW_015644353.1:519366-520473 GCF_001515625.1 Sinocyclocheilus rhinocerous
TTGTATCTCGACCAAATATTGTCCGATCCTAACAAACCATACATCAATGGAAAGATTATTTATAATTCATAATTCTGACTTTTTATGTCAATTTTTATTTACCAAAGCATGACTGTTTTCTTAACAATCAAGTTTTCTCATGCGGCAGAAATGTACTTTCACACATTTCACTCCAATTTCAAATATATATTTTTTTAATTTTAACTATTTATCATCTTAAGATTTATTGCCTTCATATATTTAACTATGTATTATTATTATTATTATAACAGCAAATGTAACCCCCTGAAATAAATAAATAATATATAAAACTAATAAAATATATAATATAAATATATAAAAATATATAATATATAAAAATAAATAAAAATAAAAATAAATTGTGTCTGGACAGGGTAATTATCACTACTTTAAAAATAACCAACCATTTTGTATCATTATTTTTTAGACAATTAGGCTAATTTTCATTACTTTAAAAATAACAATATGTTTACATTACAATAAGACGTTAGCAGATAAATGTGCTTAATTACCTACAAAAAAAAATCACAGCACTGCATGGACGAGAAATCCTAACAGGCTTTAATTTCTTTATGCACAATATAGTTTGGGGTAAATTATGACGGGCATTTCTTGTGAGTGAGATTCCTTTTGCAGAATCATTTGAATCCACTTTGCTCGAGTCTCTCACCGCTGTGAATGCGCAGGTGCTCTTTGAGGTGATGCTTGTATTTAAAGGCCTTTCCACACTGATTACACTTGAACTTTCTGTTCTCCAGACCGGGCTCAGACATGGAGTTCTGGAAGGAAGAGATGTGAAATCATGAGCATGCTATGTTTCTGTTTGTGTGCGGTTAGTTACGCATGCATCTGATGTCAGCACCTTGTCGTGAGTCTGGTGGAGGCTCAGGTGTCGCTCCATCTGAGCGCGGTACGGCGTACTGTATCCGCACAGAGGACAAGCGCTGTCTCCTCCATCCCGGTCCTGACAGAACTTCATGTGTTCCTGCAGAGACGCGTCGCGCCGGTACGTCCGCTGGCAGTATGGACACGTCTGAACGGCGTCAGGGTTTAAGGCTCCACCGTCTACACAGAGAGATTCATCTT
>NW_015644353.1:520584-520936 GCF_001515625.1 Sinocyclocheilus rhinocerous
GCCGGTACGTCCGCTGGCAGTATGGACACGTCTGAACGGCGTCAGGGTTTAAGGCTCCACCGTCTGCACAGAGAGATTCATCTTTAAATAAATAAACAGTCAAAATGGTCCTTTTTCACATTTCTGTGTTTCTCAGCAGCGGAAGTCTTCATAGTTGGGTTAACTTCGAGAGCAGTGAATGGGAGAGTTCCACAAATATGTCACCCTGGACAACAAAACCAGTCATAAGGGTCACTTTTTCTGAAATTGAGATGATTCTGAATAAATAAGCTTTCCATTGATGTATGGTTTGTTAGGATAGGACAATATTTGGTTGAGATACAACTATTTGAAAATCTGGAATCTGAGGGTG
>NW_015644353.1:520999-532621 GCF_001515625.1 Sinocyclocheilus rhinocerous
TCATGGAACATGATCTTTACTTAATATCCTAATGATTTTTGGCATGAAAGAAAAATGTATAATTTTGACCCATACAATGTATTGTTGGCTATTGCTACAAATATACCCCAGCGACTTAACACTGCTTTTGGGCTCCAGGGACACATATATTGTTTTGCATTCTCATTTGCTCAAAGCAAAAAAAAAAACTTTTGATGACTTTTTTGAGAGAGAAAAATTGAGAGAGACTGGCTGTCAGAAGAGACAACGATGTCAAATTTACCGTCTCTCCCATAGATGCTGCATTAGAAACACCCTCGCATTAGCGTTAAATAGTTTTTTTGTCATTTGATGCAAAGGTGATATAATACAAAGTATATATAGTGTTATAAATGTACATACATTTAAAAAAAAAATCTAAATATAAAAAACTTTAGAGGATTTACGATGCAGGCACAGTCTTTTGAAAAGTGTCCATTCGGTTTTCTTGTTGTGATTGTAACGTTATTTAAAGGTTACAAAAACATTTCTTAGAACGTTCTTCTGTTATTTTTACCCAAAATATTACTTTTACGTTTATTTTTTATATTCTAAGAGCGTTAAAATGTCCAGTTTTCTTTTTGTGTTTTAATGTTATTTAAATGTTACAAAATGTTACATTTTCTTACAACATTCTACTAATTTTATTTTTACCCTAAATATAACATTGAGCATTTTTTTTTATTTTCTAAGAACGTTAAAATGTCCAGTTTTCTTGTCGTGATTGTAACGTCATTTAAAGGTTACAGAAACATTTCTTAGAACGTTCTACTGTTATTTTTACCCAAAATATTCTTTTTACGTTTATTTTTTATATTCTAAGAACGTTAAAATGTCCAGTTTTCTTTTTGTGTTTCTAATGTTATTTAAATGTTACAACATTCTACTAATTTTATTTTTACCCAAAATATAACATTGAGCGGTTTTTTAATTTTCTAAGAACGTTAAAATGTCCAGTTTTCTTGCCGTGATTGTAACGTCATTTAAAGGTTACAAAAACATTTCTTAGAACATTCAAGTACAAATAACAAGGATTTTTATCAGAATGTTGTTCTAAGAACATTTTCTCTCAATGTTATAAGAATGTATATTAAATACTAATAAAGTTAAGAACATTCCATAAGCATTACTTTAATGACATTTTGTCCTAACATTTATATAACTTTTAATAAACGTTAGTGAAAGTTGCGAGAACGCTGCCTGTTAGCTGGGATGAGTAAATGATGACAGAATTATCATTTTTGATTGAATAATTTCTTTAAAGTGGTCATGAAATGGAGAATCAAAATGTTCGTGATATTTAAACTAGTGTTAATTTTGGCACCCATTTTTAATTTAATCGTAGTCTTAGTCCTGTCTCAAATTTATGTTTTAGTTGTTATCATATTTAGTCAACTTTGTCCTGCTTTTGTTTCGTCAAGTTTTAGTCGACGAAATGTCTGAGCATTTTAATCTAGTTGTAGTCGATGAAATCTTAATCACATTTTCGTTATGCTGTATAATGGTTAAACTGATAAAAAATGATTTTTGCTCAAAATTATAATCATAATGATTGTTGTCATTTGAGATATTTACTTTACACAAATCAATAGAATGTCGACTCGTACACGTGTTTTTTTTTTGTTTTGTTTTTTTACCTCATTTAGTGTACTAGTGATTTATTATAGGCTATTTATTATATAAATACCAAAGACTTATGCACTTTCTCTGTCTACATTATGAAAACTGGTAAAACAAATTAAAAATATTATAACAGTGAAATTCCTAGCAATTCCACTAATTCCAAATTGCAATATCTTATTTTTCTCTATTAAAACAACAGCGGCTGAGTAAGTGCATTTATTCTGCAACCACAATCTCAAACAATACAGTCGAGATGATAGAACACAGACCGGCTTAGTGACAATTTTATTTAGATCGCTAAACTCTAGTTTTATTTGAGGCGTGTACAGCAGTCCGCAATAATATTTTGTCTCCTTTTTTTGACAAAAATGACAAGAGATTTTGGAAAAGTTTGTATTTTTTGAACGTAAACGAAATTGCATGTTGATATAGTCATAGTTATCGTTTATTGACCTTATTATTGTGTCGTCATCGTCTCGTTATAGTCATGGGAAAATATCTAGTCAACGAACATTTTTCGTCATCGTTTTCGTTAACAAAGTATACACTAATTTACACATATGAGAAGTTGTTAGTAAAATCGCAGGAAAAGTTTTCGAGAGAGAAATGTAATGCTCATTTCATATGCAAAGATGTCAGCCAATCAGTGGGCGTTTACATTGAAGTTTCACAGAAGACACGCCCCTTCCAAGCGACCATTTATTTCTAAAATGAACATTTATATCTAAATTTTAACTGTGTTTAATGAAAAAACACACTAATGTACACATATGAGAAGCTGTTATAGTAAAAACACAGAAAAAGTTTTTTTAAAAGAGAAATCCACATGTAATGCTCATTTAATATGCAAAGATGTCAGCCAATCATATCAGTGGGTGTTTACATTGAAGTCCCACAGAAGACACGCCCCTTTCCAATCGACCATTTCTTTCTAAAACGACCATTTATATTTGTTATAATAAAAACACAGAAAAAGTTTTTTTTAAAGAGAGAAATCCACATGTAATGCTCATTTAATATGCAAAGATGTCAGCTAATCATATCAGTGGGCGTTTACATTGAAGTCCCACAGAAGACACGCCCCTTTCCAATCGACCATTTCTTTCTAAAACGACCATTTATATCTAAATTTTGACTGTTTTTAATGAAAAGCCATACTCTGATTATAATTGCACAACAGGACAGATTATAAAATAATCAAAAAAATTAATTGACAAGCTCTACTAGTTGACCTTTGCCCTCGGGCGACTCGTGTTCTCCGGGTGACCAGCAGACGGGCGACATGTCGCCGTGAACGGCGTCTAAATGGTACGAGCTGACGGATCCGTTGCATTGTTGAGCGTGAATCGGGCTGAGCAAGTGCGACACAGAGGCATAATGCGGAGCGCCGTCCATCACACGAGCGTCAGCCTGACCTGAAAGAGACACATGCATCAACATTATCATCACGCTACTGGATTACATTACAAAAACAGGCTGAAAGATAAACAAACGTTAGTGTTTTCATCTTAATAACTTTTAAATGCAAGTCATATTAAAGTTTAAAAACATATCATCTTTAGATAAAAGTAAACATATGTGACCCTGGAGCACAAAACCAGTCAAAAGGGTAAATTTTTTTAAATTAAGATGCATGTATCAACTGAAAGCTGAATAAATAATCTTTCCATTGATGTATGGTTTGTTAGGATAGGACAATATTTGGCTGAGATACAACTATCTGAAAATCTGGAATCTGAGGGTGCAAAAAAATCTAAATATTGAGAAAATCATCTTTAAAGTTGTTCAAATGAAGTTCTTAGCAATGCATATTACTAATCAAAAATTAAGTTTTGATATATTTACGGTAGGAAATTTACTAAATATCTTCATGGAACATGATCTTTACTTAATATCCTAATGATTTTTGGCATAAAAGAAAAATTGATAATTTTGACCCATACAATGTATTGTTGGCTATTGCTACAAATATACCCCAGTGACTTAACACTGCTTTTGTGCTCCAGGGACACATATATAAAAACACACTTTTATTTATTACTTCTAACTTTTGATCAGCTAATACCATGTATATTTTCTTTTTTTTAAATATATTTTTTAAATAGTTTTAAATATATTTAAATGTGTAAATATTACTTAAATTTACTGTCTTTAATTACATTTTGAATATTTTGAGGGGAATATTATGCCATAAAGACTTGCTTTTATTTAGTCCAATGTCAATTCGTGTTTCATTTCATTTTAACTTTAAATCAAGTCAGTGTTAAAAGTAATATGTTTGCATGTTCATATTAACATTATATTTATTTAAAAAGTTTAATAATGTTTTCAAATAACAAAAAGTACATGCATGTACATGCAATTAAAAAAATACAATACAATGTATAAAGTAAACAAACATTAAAGTGCAAAAAAAAAATCAAGCAAGTTAATTTATATAGTTTATATATATATTTATATTTAATTTGATATTTTTTATATTTAAAATAATCATAAAAGATGCATAAAAATAACAGAAGCAAAGAATTAAAAAATGATGAAATCATTTTCAACTAATATCTTTTCTGGTCTGGCATTATTTAGTCCAGATTAAAATGCAAAAATGTGTAAGTGTAAACAAAAATAAACATCAAGTCTTCAAGTATTTGTCCGGCTGTATATATGTAAATGCTGTTTGTCTTTTTAATAGCTTACATCACAGTTATTTGTTTCCTTATATCAGCCTGTTGTCATTCGTGTAGATCAGAGATGTTGTTATTGTGATTCTCGCTAATGAAATATGAAGGGTGCTTCAGCTTGAAGAGAAAATGGCTCGAATGCTGCAGAAATCCTCCCTTGAAACCAATAAGACTAAAATACAAGCAGAAGCGCGCGAGGAGGGATGCCAGCGCTGCGCTGCGACACAGGACAAGCTCTCAAATGTTTGCAGATGTTGGCATGGGTTTTCCAGCTCTCTCTTTCTCGCGCTGTAAATAGTCTGTTGTAGGCGAACTCTGAGCGTTTGATCTCCGGCGAACAAAAGAGAAACGCTCACACACTCAGTTTTGATTTCTTCGGAGGACCGTCACCTCGTTTGATGTGAGGAAACATTACGAGGCTTGATGAGCGCTCTCAGTGAGATCAGACTCATTACATTCATGACGATAATTACTCTTAAATGTGTCATGTCTGTACTGTGTGAAGCTGACGTGAATGTAGGCCGCTCGCTCATCTTTGGCAGTTTCAAAACGTCCTGATAACATCTGATGAGTTTAAGTCAAAATTCTGAATTCTACGTAGTACAGATCTCTTCAAGGGTGAGAAAAACACTAAAACCGGGTTTTAATGTCACTTTATGCAATCCTAGCATACTACTTACTGAATATTGCACACTAAGTATGCATACTGCAATTTTCTAAAAATAACATGTGAAACACTACATGACCCCAAAATGAGAATAGCATCTGGTTGTTAATAATATACATTTATTTTTATTCTGCATTTAAAATTTTTGTGTTTTGTATGGATCAGTTCTAGCCTAGGGTAAGAAAAACAAATTGGGTTTTAATGTCACTTTAGGTTACTTTGTTCCAAACACAATCCTGTGCACACTTTCAAGGGTGAGAAAAGCAACTAATGTCATTTTAGTTCCCTTTAGGCTGTTCAGAATGAAATCCTACAATATTACTTACTGAATACTGCACACTAAGTATGCATACTGCTATTTTCTAAAACTAACATGTGAAACACTACATGACCTCAATATGAGAATAGCATCTGGTTGTTAATAATATACATTTATTTTTATTCTGCATTTGAAATTTTTGTGTTTTGTATGGATCAGTTCTAGCCTAGGGTAAGAAAAACAAATTGGGTTTTAATGTCACTTTAGGTTACTTTGTTCCAAACACAATCCTGTGCACACTTTCAAGGGTGAGAAAAGCAACTAAAACCGGGTTTTAATGTCACTTTATGCAATCCTAGCATACTACTTACTGAGTACTGCAGACTACATAGGCATACTGCTAAAAAATATGTGAAGCAGTATGCAGTACGCAACAGTTTTGTGCTACATTGTTGTCACGTACTCAACATGAGTCTGGCATCAGTCATCATTATTAAAAAATACTTTTTATTTTGCATTTAAAATTTTTGTATTACGGACCAGTTCAAGGGTGAGAAAAACACTAAATGTTTTTAAAACTAGGTTTTAATGCCACTTTAAGTCCCTTTGTTCAGAATGTAATCCTAGCATACTACTTACTAAATACTGCACACTAAGTATGCATACTGCTATTTTCTAACCAACACATAATGTGAAACAGTATGCAGCATGCAGCACTTTCAGACATTAGTACGCTACATTGTTGTCACATAACCTTAACATTTAATTTTTATACGTAGTATGGACGAGTTCAAGGATGAGAAAAAACACTTCATGTTGTTCTTTAAAAAAATAATAAATAAATAAAATAAATGCATTTTAATGGATATTTGAGGTTGAACTTTAGGTTTACCCTATTTTTTTCTGATCTTGTATTACATTATTTTCTAGAAATAATATAAGGCAGTAAACAGCATACTGTAGTATGCTACATTGTTGTCACATGACCTCAACATGTATAAGTAGCACATAAAATAATGTAGTATATAAAATAATGATGGCTGGATGCTCTTTCATGTTGAGGTCATGTGACAACAATGTAGCATACTACAATAGTGACTGGATGTATAAAGTACACTGTATAGTGTACTTCATACAGCTTCTTTGTTAAAACCGTTTCATTATAGGTTCTTCAGATCTTTTATTCGGGAGTATAAAAAGTTCTTCTGGAACTTGAAAGGATTCTCCTGTAAAACCCTGTTTTTGGTTTTAATTGGAGTCTTTATTTTGGAGTTGTTTTGCGTGAAGTGTCTGTTGGAGCGACTTACAGTGTTCAGGGTCTGCGGCTGGGATTTCCAGCGGCCTGGTTTCGGTGTCGGCCCAGCTCTCCGCACACGGGACGGGACTGCCGGGCTCCGTGCCCTCGCTGGGCGTCAGACTGACTTTATCCTGAGCATCTCTGCTGTCCAGAACCTCCATCCCCCAAACGCTGCCCTCATCCTCGCTTAATACGCGTTCCCTGTGAAAGCTATTTGATCTTTTTTGTATTCATCAAGAAACATATGACTGCGCATATCTGTGGGGGCGAAGCGGAATCGAGAGCGAACGCTTTCACATCGTGAAACTGGACATTATTTGTCATGCTGGCCTAATTACTGGAGAAATCCTGAACTAGTAATATGGCATTTAATCATCAATGTACTTTTGCTATGAATCATCGTTTAATTTGATCTATTTTTTATGATCAGATCATTGCTGCACTGTTCACAACCTCTATACAGGTTTAAAATGCTCATTTTTATTAGCAGTATTTTTTGTTTTCCATAAACAGCAGTAAATGCAACACAAATACATCACAAAAATGCTACAGAATCAGCTTTTTCAGTGTTTTTGTGACGCAACTGTATTCATAAACATTAAAAACAGTACATTTATGGATTACTCATGACATATTGCTGATTTGTGTACTATTCTGGTTTTGTTGCACCACTAAGACTGTTGCTTTTTATCATTAATATTTTCCATTACATCTAAGTTGCTTTATATGTCTGCTACATGACGAAAATGTAAATATAAACTACCAAATTAATGCAAATCAAATATTTGTTGGCACTTGTGTAAAAGTATTAAGAGCTGAACTTTTAACTCCATTGTAAAAATAACACTGTAGCAGTGATCCGATACTGAAAATATTTAATAAATGCCAATGTTTACAATCTCTAAACAGATTTAAAATGATCATTTTTATTAGCAGTATTTTTGCAACAAAATAAATGCATCACAGAATCACTGCAGAATCATTGTTTTTGTGATGCAACTGTGTTCATAGGCTTTCACGAAGGTAAAAATGCATGAAATACTGCTGATTTGTACTATTTTGGTTTTGTTGCACCACTAATATTGTTGCATTTTTATCATAATCATCCTTCGTTTGTAACTTAAGTTTATTTGCATGTGTGCTAAATGAACAAATGTAAACCTAAAAGACATGATTAATGTAAATTAAATAAGTGTTGGCACTCAAATGAAAGCTGATCTTTTAAGTGCACTCGAGTTTAAAAATAAGAGTGGTATTAAAGTAGCGTGCAGAGGATGGAGTTGTGGGCGAACATTCATCATTCTGACGCTGAACTGTGTGAGTTTATTAGCGTCTCTAATCAGTTGGTACAGCAGGGCAGGAAGCTACAGTTTCAGTTCGACTGTAATGGAACAAACAATGCAGTGCTGACGCATGCAGGAGTGTGTGTGTGTGTGTGTGTGTGTGTGTATAGACCCACTGCTGTTCACGTATGAGTAATACACCTCTGCTTAATGTATATGTCAAACACGTGCTGTTCCCACCGGTTCACTGCAGATGCAAACACACACACACACACACACACAGCATAATGACCAGGGTCTTTCCAGTTATGTGCAAAACAGGGGCGATCAAACTCATCAGCACAGAAGAGTGTTAAAGCCTTCATTTCACATGGAGAAACACATTTATATGAGTGCTATCCATCTATTTGTCTATCTACACCACCAGTTAAAGGTCTGAAAGGTCTGTTTCTCATGATCTTAAAACTTTTTTATTTTAATCTTCTGGTTAAATTAGTGTAGTAGATATGTTGTGTGTGTGTGTGTGTGTGTGTGTGTGTGTGTATATATAATATTTCTATCTATCTATCTATCTATCTATCTATCTAATTTATTAAATTTTTTTATATTGTATTACATTTGTGTGTGTATTTATATTTAGTAGATATGTTTATGTATTTATTATATATATATAATTATATAATTTATATAATATAATTTAATATTATATATGTATATATTTGTTTTATACACACACACACCACACACACACACACACACACACACACGCACCCACACATGCATAAATAATACATGAGGAAATATAACTAAAATGTAATATATTAAATATTAATATATATTTTTTTCTGTATGAGAAAATTCCAAAAGCCCTAAAGTTTTTATAAAGGCCTTTTATAAAAGACTATTTTGGACTTCATTTCCCAGAATGCATTGCATATATTGACTTTATTTGAACTGAAATTCACTGAATTCGTCACTTCTTTAAATTAGTCATAGTTGCTAGTAACCCACTGGCTAGTGCAAAACTACTTACTTTCAAAATCGACATCCCTAATTTATAGTCAGTAGACGTCATGCAGAAATGCTCCTCCCCACAGGTCTTTGGGTTTGGCTGAGTTTGCCATCATCTATCGTGTGTTTTTACAAGTATGAAATATGAACACGTGGTCATGTATAGTGAAGGAAAAGCAACTCCATTGCTAGTGTTTAAAAGCATCCCATAATGCACCTGTCCAGAGAGGTCAGAGCTGAAATCTGCAATCAACTGCTCAGGTTTCATCATTACATCATTTCTATTTGAGTTACTTTGGAGTTTTCATTACTTTAGCATTATTTTAAAATGTAAATATTAAAGAATGAGTAGATGCGTCCAAACTGTTTGTAGAATGATTGTAGATCGACTTCTTGATATTATTTATGTTTTGCTCGCCTGTCTATTTTTAATGCATTAATCTTTTCTAAGCGATACGTCACGATGAGTGGACAGAGACTGGTGCCGCGGCGCTGGGGTTTCCCTGTAAGAACACAGAACCGGGTCTGGTCTGCATTAGACTGTAATTTGCTGTACGAGTGAGTGACAGCGGCCTGCATCATCATCATCATCATCATCATCCTCATCCTCACGCTGGATCTCTCTGCATTCAAGCACATTCTTCACTCAGGCTTTTATTTCACTCATAAATCTCTGTAGAGACTCAGGTGGCCGCAGATCGAGAGATGATGTTTAATGGCACACAGCACGGAAATTATGCACTGAACTGTGACAAAATAATTATAATAAAATATTTAAAACACGTTTAAAGGATAAATGGTTTAAAAATTTACTATTTTATTAATGTGTTTGTTTGTTTATTTCTGTTTGCCTATAAAAACACACTTATGTTAGTCTGGCCTTTGCTTTTTTTTTTTTTTTATGTTAATATTTTTGGTTCTAATTATTATTTTCCTTTCTCATCTTATTTTACTGAAAGGCAAAATTGTCTAAAACATGAATGCCTGCATTTATAAAAATTGCTAAAAAATCTGATCCATGTTCTAAAGTTTTCAATGAAGTTAAGAAACAAATGTGTGACCCTGGAGCACAAAACCAGTCTTAAGTGTCAATTTTTCAAAATTGAGATTTATGCATCATCTGAAAGCTGAATAAATAAGCTTTCCATTGATGTATGGTTTGTTAGGATAGAACAATATTTGGCTGAGATACAACTATTTAAAAATCTGGAATCTGAGGGAGCAAAAAAATCTAAATATTGAGAAAATCACCTTTAAAGTTGTTCAAATGAAGTTCTTAGCAATGCATATCACTAATCAGAAATTAAGTTTTGATATATTTACGGTAGGAAATGTACAAAATATCTTCATGGAACATGATCTTTACTTAATATCCTAATGATTTTTGGCATAAAAGAAAAATGTATAATTTTGACTCATACAATGTATTGTTGGCTATTGCTACAAATATATACATGTGCTACTTAAGACTGCTTTTGTGCTCCAGTGTCACATATTAGCCGCCATTACAAGACAAGCACATATTCTGCATCTTCAGCTGGAAAAGCCTGATGTAGATCTTCTAATCTGAGTGTTTCGATCGTCTCAGGAAAGAGTCGAGTATGCAAACTTCAAACGCTTGCTTTTCCTTTTAAAAAGCATGTGGTAAATTGTGGTTACAATGAGGTAAAACCATCAAGCGGGAATTGGAGATGAGCAGCAGTAGGAGTCGCGGTGTCATGGTGGATGGAGGTGTTTCAAAACTTTCGTTTCTTGCCAACACAAAATGCACACTATTAATCATTCTACACATTTACCCCACTATCTGACCTAAAAAATGCATTAAACCATGAATTGTGAGTAAGAAAGAGCGCCTTAAAATACAAAATGAAGGAAGCAGCAAGATGTGTCATTTTGACTTACTAGAACACACTGCTAGTTTAAAAGGTCAAGCTGCAAATATTGTGATGAGCAACAAGAGCTTCGCCACAGAGACAATACCAAAGCAAAACCACACTCAGTCTTACCTTCGGCGAGGTCACGTGTGCTGCGATCCGTGATTAGTATCCTTTGAGCAAACATCCAACAAGTCTCGAAGAAGTTCAACAACACGGCGAGAATGATCTGACTCGGCTATTTTCACACTCAGACAATGAGTCAGAGACGCACCACATCACAGCTTCAACACCTCCCACGGCTCTGCAGCGTATACACACCTCACACTACACAGACGTCACTCGAGGGGTCAACCCTGGACTCAACGCAGATCACGCTTGCTGTTTGCATCAGCTCGCGTCCCCGTGTGATTCTCATAAGTCACGCAGGAGGTCAGTCATCTCACACACGCAGGGGCCATCCAGCATGATGCCGCTGATGAGACTGAATCAAGAGTCCAGTGCGTTTCATTTAAGTACTGCATCAGTGAACGAGGAGAAATAACAGCACTCACACATGGGTCAACAGTTGACATGCTGACAAAATTTACAGGTTAAATTTAAACGGGTCATGAAACTGTATTTGCATCACACTGCATTCACTTAATTAATTAAATAATTATACTGATTACAATATTATACTGATTATGACATTTCATTATATTGATTATTTCATTATGATTATTTAATTATATATATATATACACATACATAATACACATTGCATTCACTATAATTACACTGATTATAATATACTGATTGACATTTGATTATATTATTTCATTACACACACATATACATATATATATATATATATATATGTATATAATAATTATTTAATTATTATTTTCTATATGTGCCCCTGGAGAACAA
>NW_015644353.1:532658-535750 GCF_001515625.1 Sinocyclocheilus rhinocerous
CTATTTATTCAGCTTTCAGATGATGCATACATCTCAATTTAAAAAAATTGACCCTTATGACTGGTTTTGTTGTCCAGGGTCACATATATTTCCTGCATATTTATATATTCTGATATATATATATATATTACGTAAATATATTCTGATATACTGCTATATATATATATATATATCAGTCGCGGTCCGTGCATTTCACACCTAGGCCTTCAGTGGTGTCCTACATGAATGAATCCACCTCTTAATACCATCATAATGACGCCACGGCTATAGAAACCATAAATATTATACAGAAATGCAGTATAACAAGGCATTGCATCGCAGATGTGTATCTCATGCAGCGAGAATGAATGCCATTACTAAAGCAAGAAACCCAATTAACACAATTCAACAAGCGGTCACAGCTGCGCAACGTACATCATCTCTAGATGAAGAATATATACATAAGCAACATCAAGAATCATCTCAAGTAAGAGTACAGAGCTAAACTGATGTAAAAAAGCAGATCATTTGACAAGAAAAGTTTGAGACCTCTTCTGAAACACTAGATTCCTGGGGTCTTTTCATTAAGACGAAAATCATTTAATTTCCGTTTAGACGATATTTAAATGATATTTGCTTGTGACTGAGATATTAACAGGGTTTTCAGAGTGTGTGGGAGGCTCTTTCACAGCGGCTTCATCAAACGTGTTTGCGTTCCAGTCGTAGTATCAGTTCCAGGTCTGATGCATTATGGGAAGCCGTAAGAAGAACGACAAATCACTAACGACATCTCTTTATCTCAGATGCTCCTCCAAGACAGCAGGGAGATTAACGGAGAGCAAACGAGTCTCAGAAAAACACCCAGAAACCTCTCGTGTCTCCTCTAGGGCTTCAAAAGAGATCTCTGCAACGATTGGACCAGAAACAACACTTCAGATCTCAATAAGTGCTATTACTGTAGGTCAACTGACTCATTTGTGCTTTTATTTCACCTTGGGGCTTTTAGGAGAAACATCTGAAACCAAGTTGATAGTTCAGTAAAAGATAATGATGTAAAAGCAATAAATCTTTCCTCTAGTAATACGGTAGTGATAGATTGTTTATGCATTTGTCTGTTCAAATGGAGCGCTTGCTTTCTTCTCATCAGTAATTATAGACATTGCATGGCTAGTTTATCTTTAAAGCCACACAAACAAATGCCAAACATGTCCAAAAGTATCTGATCACTTCTAAATGTGTGAATGTGATTCGTCAGATCGAGTGTCTCGTGCGCTGAAGGATGTTTGCGCTTCACTAACCTCACTGTTTATCTTCATGTTTGCGTCTCAAAGTGTTTGAATCAGGTGTTTTCAGTCAATGTGTGAAGTCAGTTCTCACAGGTGACCAGTGTGGAGTCACATTAACTAGCAGCAACATCCACTAACTAACCACTATAACCACACTGACTGTTTTCTAGAGTTTTAGCAGTTAAAACCCAACAAATGCCTTTTTTTGAAGTGTTTGTGTGTGCATCTTTCTTTACAATAAATGACATTTGATATTTAGTAGTTAAAACCCAAGTTAGTTCAAACTAAATAGCAGTTAAACTAATATTTTAGCAGTTAAAACCCAACAAATGTCTTTTTCTAAAATGTTTTGTTTTTGAAGTGTTTGTGCATCTTTCTTTACAATAAATGACATGATATTTACATTTATGCATTTGGGAAATGCATTGCATTCAAAGTACACATCTATATTTGATCAGTTCATGTTTCCCTAGGAATCGAACCCATGACCCTGGTGTTGCGAGCTTTGTGATCTACAGTTTGATCAACAAAAAGCCTATTTGGTGTTTGATATTTGAGAAGTCAAATAGCAGTAAAAACTAATATTTTTAGCATTTAAAACCCAACAAATGTCTTTTTCAGTAATATTTTGTTTTTACAGTATGCTTGTGCATTCTTCTTTACAAAAAAAAGACATTTGGTATTCAATTTTATTAATATTAAACTAATATGTCAGCAATTAAAACCCAGTTTAAACAAACAAATGCCTTTTTCTGAGATGTTTTGTTTTTGAAATGCATTTTGTGCATCTTTCTTTACAATATATTATACTTTATATCATATCTGATCATATTCAGGAATTATTTAAGGTGACAAAATAAACTGATATAAACAATATAGCTCGAAATATGATTATTTTAAACACAATAGTAAACAGAAAAATCATTCACTCACTCTGAAGTCTGCTCTTTCTTAACCTGTACGAGTTTTTTTTTTCAGAACAGAAGACGATATTCTAATGCAAACCCCATTGAGTTTCACTGTATGTACAAAAAACACCCACCCCCGGTTTCACAGACCAGGCTTAAGCCTAGTCCCAGACTAAAGTGTAAGTCTGAGCTGTTTTAACTGAAAGAAACTTGCACTGACTGATCTTAAAATATATCAGTGCCTCTGTTTTGTCTCAAAATGCACACCAGTAATGTTTTTTCTAAGGCACGTTAATAAAAAATTACTTAAATGTCCTAACTGAACTATTGCCTAGTCCTGATTTAGTCTAAGCCCTGTCTGTGAAACCAGGCCCAAGACATTTTTAAAAATATCTATCGGAGCATCTTGAGGATGAGTAAATGAGTATTTTCTGGTGATTAAGCGCATCATTTGTTATGCATGATCAGATCAATTACAGTAAACTACAGTAAAAGCACCTAATTTAGTGAACTAAAGAAGCACCCTAAACAGACATAAGTGAAGTACATAACAGGTTATCCGATCCGTTTCCAAAAATAATGTCCTGATCTGTGTTCTCATCTGCATTGATTAAGCTGCTGATTTAGTGAGTGCATGACTGCGTGTGTCGCTCTGAGAATGCAAAACGCTCTCCATCAGGGTTGGCCCCGCTGAATCACACACTTCAGGGTTTACGGTAAACGCGGCGGGAAGAGCACCTTCGGCTCCGAGACGACCAGCCGAGCACAGAGAACACCAGACTGCAAAGGTGTGATTTAGCAAACAACAACAAAAAAAAACACCTGAAGAGAAAACGTGCTGTGAGGAAAGTGTTTGCATGCAGATGAAAGGAGTAGGATGTGTGTGTGTGTGTGTGTGTGTGTGTGTGTGTGTGAG
This sequence comes from Sinocyclocheilus rhinocerous, assembly GCF_001515625.1. Taxonomy (NCBI): domain Eukaryota; kingdom Metazoa; phylum Chordata; class Actinopteri; order Cypriniformes; family Cyprinidae; genus Sinocyclocheilus; species Sinocyclocheilus rhinocerous. The sequence continues at coordinate 535,748 of NW_015644353.1, forward strand.
AGA
>NW_015644353.1:535972-562142 GCF_001515625.1 Sinocyclocheilus rhinocerous
CACACACACACACACATATATATACACACACACACACACACACACACACAGTGCATATATATTATATATATACACACACACACACACACATACATATATATATATACACACACACACACACACACACATACATATATATACACACACACACACACACAGTGCATATATATTATATATACACACACACACACACATATATACACACACACACACAGTGCATATATTGCATAAAATGTCTATGTATATATATATATATATTATAATAATTACTATAATAATTCATTTTTAGAAATTAATAATTAATTGATTAATTTATAATACATTTTTTAATTTATAATAATGTTTTTATATATTTATAAATTTTTAATATATTAATATATATTTCATTTTCATATATTAATGAAGTAATATTATGTTGATTATAATTATAATGACAAAAACATTGCATATAATTATATTAGTGCTGTCAAACGATTAATCGCATATAAAATAAAAGTGTTCTGTGTATATTTATTATGTATATATAAATACACACAGTGTATATTTTGAAAATATTTACGTGTATTTACATGTCTATATTTATATTCATATAATTTATATTATAAATAAATACATTTAATATATAAAAAAATCATATATTTCTGAAATATATATGTGCATTTGTGTGTATTTATATATGCATAATAAATATACACAGCACACACACATATATTATGTAAACAAAACTTATTTTGGATGCGATTAATCGCGATTAATCGTTTGACAGCACTATAGATAAGTTCTGATTTGAGTAATGTGGTAATGGAGCTTGCAATATTGTTTTTAAGCAACATTTTATTTGCGATTAATCGAGATTAATCGTTTGACAGCACTAATATATATATATATAATTATAATGACAAAAAAGTCGGCATGAAAGTAAATTTCATCCTATCCATTTTGTAAATGCATGTTTATTGATCATATTCTGTTTGTTTCGTCCATGTTTCTCTCTCTCTCTTTTTTTTAATTAGCCTGTAATTTTTAATCAAAATATCTCTGGATCTTTTCTGTGGTGACAGAAGCATGACTTCTCCAATCGCTTTCTTCACTTAAATGCTGCATCTTTCTTACAATCGACTCGCATCTCAAAATCCAGTCCACAACTGATGCACAAAACCAGATTTTATTCTGATAATCAATTTTAATGTACGTCACAGTACAGAATTAAAGATCTGTTACTTCCGTTCATTGCGACTTAATGCCGGCAAAACAAAAATACATGGACCAGAATTACAATGAGTCCCTGTACGTATTTTTTGTTTTGGTGGCTCAAAGTCAAGAATCTGTCGTCAGTTCCGAAATGAAAGAAAATCTAACTTTTGGCTTTGTGGATGATCTGAAGCTACATTATGAGGTAAAAATAGTAAGAAGACGTGTGATTTAAGACAGATGTTTTCTTTAGTAACCGCTTGTGTCTTTGATTTTGATTAGCTCACATCGTTTAATGACCTCCGGGCAGATCATACTATCGCTCTTACGTTGTAATTCAAACCATGTATTTTACGTTGCAATTAATAAAAAGATGACGAGCCAACTGTTTTATTTGCATGCCAAAGGCAATTTTATTCTTGCATTTGGCGAGTGTTTTTTGTGGTTTCTGTGATCATCTCTGTGTATGTGCATCGAGAATATCACCTCAGTCATCCCACGTTTTTCATGAAATGTGATGCATGAGCGTTTAAGTGTCTCTCAAATCCTCAAAGTGTTTATCAGTCAAATGCATTGTGCATGCAGGCCTCTCCAGTTTGTTGCTCAGATGTTGCTTTTTCATCATCCAGACACAAGTGAGTTAATTTTTGACATGCACAAGTTCATAAGATCTCTGACCTTTGATTGCATACAGTTTGAGAATGCATTTAATTTAAATCGCCTCTAAGAGAAACAATTGCAATTTCAAAGAGACCTCATTCATGCATTTTCTCGCAATCATGCTGCAGAAAGTTTTGGCGCTGTGTATCTGTGTGCATGCACTTTTTTTTTGCGTGTATGTCCATGCATCTGTGTTGCATGTGTGTGTCTCAGTCCAGGAATGTCGCAGCGAGTCTATGATGGCAAACACACACCACATTCTGAATCAAACCAATCCCTCGTCATTCCTGTCTTGTCTCAAATCTCTCTCGCTCTCACACCGCACTATAAATACCTTTGCTTCCCCCCCAAATTTGTTTTCCTGGTCTTTTTTTTCCCATCTCTCGACGCAAGAAAATGTTTGCAACATCTTCCAGGCTTTCTGATGTGGCTCTTTATTTTGTACATTCGCGCAGACCGCACAATAGCGGTCAGTGGATATTAAAACATTCTCAGGGCCCGGCGCGAGAGGGCCGTTTTGAAGTTTTAATGGCGGGGTGGGGGCTAAATAAAGCTCCTCTTTGAGCTGGATAATGTGAGAGTCGGTTAGCTGCACATCAGTTGTGACATTCGCTGAGAAATTAGTGTTGGGGTTTCACAAATATGCCCGATATCCTGCGCCGGCTTTTACGAACTCCGAAAGCATTTCTACCTCGAGTCATTAAAGAATCCGCAATCTCGCAGCTTGTGTTGTTTAATGCTCAAACCACTCGCACTGAGAAGAAGAACATCATATGTGTGTGTGTGATCTTTGCAGGGCAGGTTTCTGTGTTCCTCGTGTTCAGCATCGACTGAGCGCCACCTTGTGGAAATGTTTGGATCTGCAAGAGACCAGATCAGATTCGACAGCACACAGAAGTGTTTTTAATTAAGCAAAACTGTTACTTGCTGAATTAAATTCATACCATCCTACAGAGGATTAAACTCAGTGGAAAACTACAAAGAATAAGCAAATAATTAGAACGAGTAATAAAAAAAATAAAAAAACATTGTATGGATGTATACAGTGCTGTTCAAAAGTTTAATGTCAGTAATTTAAAAGTAAGAAATTAATACTTTTATTCATCAAGGACGCATTAAATTGATCAAAATTGACAGTAAAGTCATTTATAATGTTCTAAAAGATTTATAATTCAAATAAATGCTGTTCTTTTGAACTTTCTATTCCTCTGTGAATCCTGAAAATATTGTGCAGCACAGCTGTTTTTAACATTGATAATAATAATAAATGTTTCTTGAGCAGCAAATCAGCATATTAGAATGATTTCTGAAGATCATGTGACACTGAAGACTGGAGTAATGATGCTGAAAATACAGCTTTGATCACAGGAATAAATTACAGTTTAACAGATATTCATGTAGACAAAAAGCATTTTAAATTGTAATAATATAAAAAAAAAAATATATATATATATATGTGACATCCATGTCACAGACAAATCTAAAAGATCCCTCTGTTACACAGCTAGATAAACTGTAAATGTGTGTTTATATATATCAGTCCACATTCATTTGATATCATTTGATTTGATTTAATTTGCGTGTTAATGAGAATCTAAAGTAAAGTCTTAAAAACACTAATTAAAGTCACTGAAAGTGCAGAGATGGCAAAAAAACCTAAAGGAACTGAGTGTGTGTGTGATTGCTGATCCTCTCGCCAAAAAAGAGAGAAAGAAAAGTGGAAAAAAGAACTAAACAAAATGAAATTGAGTGGGTTGGAAAAATGGGAAGTTTAAAAAGGCAAACGGGGTTTTTAAGAGAATCTTTGATGTGTATCACTGTGTTACACAGATATTCACACCTCAGTGACGCATCACTGCTCATATACAGTAAATCAGTGCCAAATAACTTCATAATCAATAATATGTCCTCTCTCGTCGTCGCTCTGCCATCAACCACAGACATTTATGTGTTTTAAGGAAGGCCCAGTTTTGTCTCTCTGGTTTGGCAGCGATTAAAAAAAGTGCTTTTCCAATCCGATCCGATCCGCGCTCAAACCCGCTGGAAAGACAAATCACAAGATCTCAATTGTTTCTCCTAAACTTTAGATGTTCTGAAGTTTCTTCTGTGAAAAACACCCAGTAATCTCACATCCCAGCGAATAGAAATCTCTTCAGAAATGTGTTATGAAAACGTTATTTTTGGAATGTTCAAAACGTCCAGTTTTTTTTAAATGTTTTTAAAAAAAATTCTGAGCTCTGTGAACATTCCATTTGCAAACATTATGGGAACGCTACTTTTAAACGTTCTCGGAATGTTCTGAAACAAGTTTAAAAACATTAGATGAGCGTCCAACTAAACATTTCGGAAAAACATTCCATGAGCAATGAATAAACAATGTCTTTGAAATGTCTTCAAAACTTTGAACAAACATTCTATTAATGTTACAGGAAGAACGTTTGTTTATACGCTCTGAGAACGTTCCCTGTTATCTGGGATATTAAGATGCAAAAAGATCTCATTATGAACTGAAACTTTTCTCATCAAATATCTACAGTATATCTTACTGTACAACTCATATTAGTTCTATTCCTCCTGAGGAATTCTATTAGAAACACTAATGCAAGCTGCATTGAGTTCATGTCCGATCATCCGTGTGTTTGATGTTGCAGCGCTGCTCTGTGATGTAATCGGATTCATCGCTGACTTTCTTTCTCACGACTCGACTTCCTGCCGTCAGATCCCTGGACTTATCAAATCTGACCATCTCCATTATCACATCACACACACTCGCTCCTGACCGCAGAGCTGGAGATGTGTGACGTGTGCAGGAGAAACGGCAACACAGATCTGCTCGAATTCTCTTCTAATAACCAGACTTTCCCGTTAAAAGTGTTGGCTCAATGCTTCGACTTGTTCCGTTTTACTTAAAATGTCCTCACCAGTCAAAAATGTCCTTGTTAATACGGTGAAGCCTGTAGAAGAGCTGGGGTTCACTGTTGTAAAGGTTCAGGAATCATGTTTTGCTTTGTTTTTTTTGTCACTCTGTTTTGTGTGAGCATTAACTCTTGCAATTACTAACTGTTTGCTTATATCAACGCAAAATCTAACTATATTATCATCCAGCTCTATTCTGCTAAATGCAACTATAAGGCATGAAGATAGTAAGATATTATAAACATTGACATCCTTATTTTCTGTAAAGCTGCCTTGAAACATATAACAAATATAATATACATAATTATATGGATATAACAAATATAATTGACTTCATATGAAACCATTGATTTTGTGATAGATCCTCACTCATAAAGCCTCATGTGTATGTGTGTGTGTGTGTGAGTGTGTGTGTGTTGATTTGTACCTGTTGACAGGTACAGCGTGAGGGAGGTTTAGGGAGACTTTCTCGCTCCTTCAGTCTCAAAGCTCAAGGTCTTTATGTGATACTGAGCTGAGCTTGAACCAGTTTTATTGTGATCGATTCATTAGTAACTGTTAATTTTATGCTGTTTTCTGCATATGTCACACACTTGACCAGGTGTTTTAAATGCCACAGATATTATTACAACAATATTATAAATGTTTAAAATACTATTTTGAAAATGTTTAGTTTCTATTATGTTACATTACTGTGTTAAATGTATTTTTTATTTGTTTAAGTCATATTTATTTATTTATAAATAAAGTGTATTTATTATTTGTTCATATTTATTTTATTAATTTAAGCAATGTACATTTATTCTAATCAATTTATTATTTAGTTGAATTTTATTTGTTGGTATTTATTTATTGTTACTTTTTTTTTTTTTTACACAGTTTTTCTATTCAACTCCCCTGCACTTGACAACTAGCATGATTTTGACAACTGCATGATATTACTGGTTGCATTTATGATTACAATTATGATTTCTGTTCATAATGATGCATGCATGTTTGCTGACGGGTGTCAGATTAATATTTGAATTGCACCGTTCTGTAATGAACATGGTGCTGCTTTACGAACACAGCAGGACGGTATTGATTTCATGAATGAAGTATTGATTTCATGAATGAACTAAAGGGACCGACTGGAATATAATGCGTTTTACTCATGGGATGTTTTACCACGTGACTATAAGAACAAGTCAATCCAGGACAAAACCAAATGAAAACCTCTAGTTAAGACAAGCTATTCCATTACGTATGACCTCTGTGTGTGTGTGTGTGTGTGTGTGTGTAAATTGAGCATGGCAGTTCGCTACCACAAGACGCAAACAGGCAAACAGACTTCACTCAGCAAAGATACACTGTTTACAGCCCTGTCAGTCCATCACGACACATTGCACACAAACAAAACTCTCTACGGGTGTATGCACTTGTGTGTTTACCGTAGGTGTGCGTGTGTGTGTGTGAACATTTAAAGCAGCCAGTGCTGCATAGGTGTGTTTATCCCTATTCTGACAAGCAAACAACAACATCAACACTGCAGATGCATCAGTTAGGTGAGTATCAGCGCTTCATCCTGCGTTAAAGCATGGCACAAATCAACAGTTTACTTCACAAAACGTCACTAACTTCAAACCCACAGGAAAATGTTATCGCTTCGAGCTCTTTTAAAGCTCAGGAGACTGAATGGACTTTGTCTCAAATGCTTCTCCTACAACTCATCAAGAGAAATAGAAAATAGAAAGAAATACAGCCTCCATTTGCTCTCCATTCAATATCTGAGGTCTTTTGAGTTGAAATGTGTTGTTTTTCTGCCTCAAAATTCCCAAATGCCAAAGCAATTTAATGCTGCAGGACATTTGATGCGTTTCTGTTTTTTTATAAGACGCTGGACTTAATGTGACCGAAGCTGAACATCTGAGTCACAGCAGCGGCCACACACAGACGTGACCCGAGGAAACGCATGTAAACTGCAGCCTCACGCACACGGTTACACGCTTACCATGTACAAGAGACATTAACATGAGCGTGTTTCTCACGTATGACAACTGTGCTGAGAAATACAACTTTCCCTGCTTTAATTAAGACAGAGCTGATGATGATGATACTCAGCTAATGAAAATATGTTCTAACGTTCCCATTAAGTTATTTATGAATGTTTTCGGAATGTTCAAAGTGTACAGGTTTTTTATTAAGTTCAAAAATGTTTTTTGTCGGTTATGCGAATGTTAAGGGAACATTCCATTTTGTAGTTTTGCAAACATTATGGGAATGTTACTTTTGATTGTTCTCTAATAATTCTGAAACAAACAGTAACATTTAAAAAACGTTAGACAAACGTCCAACTAAAAAGTTTCAGAAATAGTGTTTTTGTGCTACAAAATGTTTAGAGATAACTCTAAATGAACATTCTATTAAAATTACTAGAACTTTACTTATCATAATGTGAAGAACGTTCTGAGAACGGTATACACCGTACAACAGACAGCTGAGAATATGAAAATTATATAAATGTTTTGCTTCCAAACAAGATATAATAATGAAATGATTTTCACTTTAAGTTTTTTTATATAACATACAAAGCATAAAACTTTTAAAAAAGAATGCATTTTGCATTTAATATTGTTGACTTTTTGATTAATTGCTTTGGTTTGCTTTGTATAACAGCATCGACTAAATGCATAAATGCAATCACATTTTCAGCAGAAATAACTATATTGTGCTATGCACAGTTATACAGCATACTTATTTTGATCTTAATTTAGTCAGCAATCATGCAATGAAACATTTTCTGAGCCACTTTTACGGTCTCAATCTCTACAATTTTAAAACAAATGTCATTTTTTAAATAAAATTTCCAGCAGAAATAACTATATTGTGATATATACAGTTACACAGCATTAAAATGACATATACTTGGTCAGCATATCTTCTAAATGCCACTTTAACTGTCCCAATCTCTAAAAGATTAAAATAGAACACATTTTTAAAAACATTTTAGCAGAAATAACTATAAACTATAGGACTTTTGGTCCTAATTTCTTTGGTCAGCTATCTTCTGAGACACTTTTATTGTCTTAGACACTAAAAGTTTAAAATAGAACGCAATTTTTAATGACATTCCCAGCAGAAATAACTATATTGTGATGTATACAGTTGTAGAGTGTTATAATTTGGTCCTAATTAATTTAGTCTGCGATCTCACAGTGGAACACACACATCTCCTGCGCCACTTTAACTGTCCCAATCTCTGGCCCTTTCTTTTATTTCTCCTCGTTCTCTCTCCTGCTGCGTCTGACGCCTCAGCTCTCTCGTTTGGGGAGCGCCACTAATAAACCTTGGAGCCTGGACTCCTCGCTGTCTCGCTCAGATCATATACAGTTACACAGCATTAAAATGACATATACTTAGTCAGCAATCTTCTAAATGCCACTTTAACTGTCCCAATCGCTAAAAGATTAAAATAGAACACATTTTTAAAAACATTTTAGCAGAAATAACTATAAACTATAGGACTTTTGGTCCTAATTTCTTTGGTCAGCTATCTTCTGAGACACTTTTATTGTCTTAGACACTAAAAGTTTAAAATAGAACGCAATTTTTAATGACATTCCCAGCAGAAATAACTATATTGTGATGTATACAGTTGTAGAGTGTTATAATTTGGTCCTAATTAATTTAGTCTGCGATCTCACAGTGGAACACACACATCTCCTGCGCCACTTTAACTGTCCCAATCTCTGGCCCTTTCTTTTATTTCTCCTCGTTCTCTCTCCTGCTGCGTCTGACGCCTCAGCTCTCTCGTTTGGGGAGCGCCACTAATAAACCTTGGAGCCTGGACTCCTCGCTGTCTCGCTCAGATCTCTCTGATTTCTTGCCCAGTTCTCTTCTGTTGTCCAAAATGACAAGCAACTTTTTCTTAGTCTCTCTCTCTCTCTGTCTGTCGTTTTCTCGCATTCTGCCCACTGTGACAAGACTGTGCCAGAGAAACACACACACACACACACACACACACACACACACGACAGCAGACACACAGCTGGACCCCAGCTGCCTACAAAGGCTGGGGTTTGGAAATCAATGAAGGCGAATGAAGAAAAAGGGAAAAGAGTTTAAATAAATTGGCACTTGAAAAAAGAAAACGCAAAGAAGCAATAAGAAAGAAAGAGAGAGAGAGAAAACACGCGCAGAGAGACAATAGTCAAGGAAATGAGCTGTAACTGCAGCACTACGTCAAAACCGAAGGTCAAAGACCATCCGTAATCGCTGATAACAAAGATGCGACGTTTTAGATCAGATGACATCTTGCATTAAGATGTCTGAAAACTGATATCATCCAATCACAAACTTGGCTGGAGTTGTGACAAACGAGCAAGTTTTATAACGCAGCACGTCACTATATCCGTATTCCTCCGTTTAAGACATTCCTCTCGCTACTGAGGATGATGCTGTCCAACTGAACAACATCTGCGGCTCTCATGCTCGTTTTGCAAAGCGTTTTCTGAAGCTGGACAGATGAAAGCGCTCGGTCTTGAGTGACACCGGCAAAACACTAAACAAAAGAACGGAAAATGTTTTGCTTCATGTTTTAGGACGGATGCAATCGCCCAGCTAACAAGCATATGCTCTGAGAACATTTTGCTCACATTATAAAAACTTTGTTTTTTTTTAAATGTTTTAAAAAAAAAATCTTGATCATGTGAACATTCCATTGTATCTTTTTAGAACATTGTATCATTTTATAACATTATGAGAATGTTACTTTTGAATGATTTGAACATTCTGAAACAAATAGCAACATTTGGATGTATAATAAAATGTTTTTGTGCTAACGCTTTGAGAACAATTAAAAAGCAGATAATTTGAACAAACATTCTATTCATGTTACTGCAAGAACATTTGTTCATAACTTTGAGATTATTCTATTATTATATATAGTCACAGTTCTGAGAACGTTCCCTGTTAGCTGGACTATCCCACTGTCCACTACACACACACACACACACTCTCTCTCTCTCTCTCTCGTCACAAAAACGCGCACACGCACTCACACAACACACGTGCACATACTGATGATCATTAAACTGAATCTGCACTGTTTAACACTTAATAGTTGAGAAATGTGCTGTTGAGCCATGAAACAAGCAATGAACGCGTCAGAGAACTCTCACTGTGTTTGTTGCGATTGTGTGTTTTCTCATCACAATCACCTGTTCTGCATATGCACACACACACACACTTATTTTTGTTAAAGAACAGAGAGGGAGACACAATGTAAGGCTGCATTACCTACAACATTTTGCATGTCATTGCTCAGTGTATCATTGTGTCATTCTACAGTGACCAACCTCTATGGACTCTTACGTCACACTTGTAAAAACATGTAAATGTCATTGCATTCGATTTTAAAGCAAGTGTCATTTATTGAAAAGACAGATGCACAAAGACACAAATAAAACATTTGACAAAAAAGATGTTTGAACTGCTAAATCAACATATGTTGAAGATGAAGCCAGTCAGTATTGTGGATGCCTCTGATGGACAGCTGTGTCTTGCTGCGTCTTAAGAAATAGTCTGATCAACTAGCAGTTACTGAAGGGGTAATCAATCTTACTTTTCCAATTTCTATGTAAGTGACTTAAAATGTCCAGTCTTAAAAAAAAAAAAAAGAATTACTTGTAAGATTAGTCTATACTCTTAAGTATAAAGGTTCCTTCTGCAGCAATCCCATAAAAGAACAATGTTTGGTTCCCCAAAAGATCCTAAAAGAACCCGTTTTTCTTAGTGCAAAGAACATTCTAATAATCTAAAGAACCTTTTTTTCCACTACAAAGAAACTTTTGTACAATGGAAAAGCTCCATGGAGCCAATAAAGAGTATTTTTAAGAGTGCAACCAGTCGCTGACTTCGTACATCCATTAAAAAACAGCCGATTCAAACACGTTACGACTCAAACGTGGAGAAAAGTGATGCTGCAGCAGCATCTGACTGATAAGATGCCGCTTTGATAGTTTGTCTTTGATAAGCATATTTAAATGACTTATTTGCACGGATCATCTTGTAAACTGACCACTGGTGGAATAAAAAGCCAGCTGGCAACTCCAAACCGTCCTATTTTATGTTACTTTCGCACATCAGCGGCTAATAGAGGAATTAAGGAAGCAAGTTTATTATTGTAGGGTCACGTCTCACATCTCCTATATATATGAACACAGTGTGTTTGTGTGTGAGGTGACACAGAGGGCTTCTGCCCGTTAGCTCTGGCCATCACACACAGGTGCGAGGTCGACAAAAATGACACTTTTGTCGCATCCAAAAGAGCAAGCTCTCGAACCACACATACATGCACTCAAATACACACCGTCCTGCATGCATGTCAAACAAATCACCTTCAATCATGTATAACGATCACTCAGATGGTCCAGCAAAGCACTTTCACACTTCTTCTAAACCACTAACGTATCAGATCTCTGGAACGAGCCATAAGCGCCGGGAACGATCGGCTCGATTGTTCATGGGTATATCTACACACAATCTATTAACAAACGTGAAATGTGAAACTAATTAGTTTGTTGAGTGTGACTTTTGTGGGGTGTACGTATAAAAAGTGAATATTTGAGACCATGAGAAGATGCTCAGAGCTTGAGATGGAGCTCTTTTAGGCCCAAAAGAGCAACTTTTTTTTTCAAGAAAATCATTCAGTTAATTTAGTCTTATTGACTGAGAAGTTAAAAAAAGTCCCATTACTAAAATGCAAATACAAAATAATAGAGATGGGCTGCAGAACTTTTGGATTTGAAGTTAAATCGAAATGCAACTGCAATTTAAATTAAAAAAGTGTTTTAATAATCGAATGCAATTTTGTCCCTTTTTGAAGGACAACACTTTACAACAATCAGAACTGCAGTGAATTTCAGAAAAAAAATAGCATACAGTGAGTGTAGATTTGAATTGTTTTTACAAAATTATATAATTGCATTTATTATTATTATAATGCATAAGTTGCTCAAGTTAACAATACTAACAATCATTATAGCCAGTCACATTAATTTTAAAGCCAGCTGTAATCTTCTTTATATTATTCAATAATATTAAAGTAAGATAAACTCGCTGTTCTACTTATTTAAACGATTTTTTTATTTAGCCTATAAAGAACGCTTAATTTAATTGACAAATACAAATCGAAACGATTTTCTGTCCATCAGTTATAAGACACGAGGATGTGAGGAAGTGCAACACAAAGTGCAGCTGAATGTTGTAAAATTCAATGAAAATGTGATGCTGAGGACTGCAGAAATTATGCAAAGCGGACCGCAAGTTCTGCAAACGTTAAAGCTGACAGTCAAAGCAAGAAAAAAATTAATGTAGGGTACTAATGCATTAAACTAAAGTAATATAATATTCGTGGAATAATAGTTTAGGAGGTGCTGATGTCTGGCTACGGTTGCAAACGTCGCTGATCTAGTTTTTCAAGCGGAATGAATGAGCGCAGAAATAAACGTAGAAACTTCTCAAGGCAGCTCGATCAGTTCACCACTAACCTTGGTTTCTCCGCGGGTTCGCCTGTTTCCTCCGCTTTCCTCGGCTCCTCTCTGCCATGTCTCGGCCGTGTTCGCCCGGTGAGCGCGAGGATGGATCGTGCGGATAAACGAGCGAAGCGTCGCTCTGCAGCAGCGCTCAAACGCGCGTCGCGATCAGCAGCGGCTCTGGTGATGTCATCGGAGGCAGGTCTGGTGTCAGCCCAAACTACAGCGAAGTGTGTTCGAAGAAAGGAGAATTTGCGCACTTAAAAGTGTGTGATTTCCTAAGGTGGGGTTGCTTTTTTATTAAAGATTTAATTTTGCTTATGCATGATTTTTTTCCTAGTCATAAACACCACTGTTACAATGTAGCCTATAGGCCATACTTAATAAACGCGTAGCAATAATATTATGCATGCATTTTATTGTTCCTAATGGGATATAACCAGCTAGTGTGCATCTCGCTGTTCTACTTATTTAAACGATTTTTTTATTTAGCCTATAAAGAACGCTTAATTTAAGTGACAAATACAAATCGAAACGATTTTCTGTCCATCAGTTATAAGACACGAGGATGTGAGGAAGTGCAACACATAAAGTGCAGCTGAATGTTGTAAAATTCAATGAAAATGTGATGCTGAGGACTGCAGAAATGATGCAAAGCGGACCGCAAGTTCTGCAAACTTTAAAGCTGACAGTCAAAGCAAGAAAAAAAATTAATGTAGGGTACTAATGCATTAAACTAAAGTAATATAATATTCGTGGAATAATAGTTTAGGAGGTGCTGATGTCTGGCTACGGTTGCAAACGTCGCTGATCCTAGTTTTTCAAGCGGAATGAATGAGCGCAGAAATAAACTTAGAAACTTCTCAAGGCAGCTCGATCAGTTCACCACTAACCTTGGTTTCTCCGCGGGTTCGCCTGTTTCCTCCGCTTTCCTCGGCTCCTCTCTGCCATGTCTCGGCCGTGTTCGCCCGGTGAGCGCGAGGATGGATCGTGCGGATAAACGAGCGAAGCGTCGCTCTGCAGCAGCGCTCAAACGCGCGTCGCGATCAGCAGCGGCTCTGGTGATGTCATCGGAGGCAGGTCTGGTGTCAGCCCAAACTACAGCGAAGTGTGTTCGAAGAAAGGAGAATTTGCGCACTTAAAAGTGTGTGATTTCCTAAGGTGGGGTTGCTTTTTTATTAAAGATTTAATTTTGCTTATGCATGATTTTTTTCCTAGTCATAAACACCACTGTTACAATGTAGCCTATAGGCCATACTTAATAAACGCGTAGCAATAATATTATGCATGCATTTTATTGTTCCTAATGGGATATAACCAGCTAGTGTGCATGCGAAAAACTTGATCAAATTAAATACATGCATGTAGTTTAATGAAAATGTGATGCTCGTGCTGAGGACTGCAGCAATGATGCAAAGCGCACCGCAAGTTCCTTTGGCTTGCTTAATTAGTTGGGGACGCTTGACTGATTGCACAGATTGGAAGACAGCTGGACTGGATGATGATAATGACATCACTGAATCATCAATAAATTGACTTGAGCTGGAAAAATGACTCTTTGTTATCGTCCTCTTGCATTATTGACAAACTATTGTCCTGTTGACACTGTAAAGCTGTATAAAGCGCTAGGCTATATAAATAAAGGTGACTTGACTCAATGCTTGTTTTTGTATTTATGAAGCGCCAGACGTTAATAGCCAACTCAAATTTTAAGTTTGCATTTATATTTTTGATCGCAATGCATAGACTACACGTAATGCATTACCTTTTAAAAAATATTGGTTGAACGGTGTTTTAATGCGCAGGTAGCCTACGCTACGCGTTTCATTGGGAGCGAATCGCACCTGTTCCCGCCCGTTCTCCTGTTGATCGCTGTAGGAAGTATTGTATTGTCACCTCTTTTGTGCGAGTAATTGAACGGTGATCTGTTTAGCAACTGAAAAAGAAAAACATCAGAAAAACTCAAACACACCGTTCCAGGACCCCTACCTTGGCATTCACACGCAATGTCATGATAATGCCGCGCAATAGGGTGGACCTTGATCCCTAAGCGCTTCGAAATATAGGACTTTTTCTGCTTTAAATGATGTTAATGGTTCAGTAATTCCGTTTTCTATTTAATGACAATCTTACTCGTTAATTATTATTTATATTAATATCATTTTGTTGTCTTGCAGTAGCAAACAGCAGCAGGCTAATACACATTGATCTGAAATAACACGCCATCTGTGATATATTATAATATTTTCTGCTCTTTGAAAACTATCGATTATATTCACGTTGTCTTGATTATGTCTTGTCTCGCGCCAGAAAAAAAAAAGCGCGGCAACGGATTCTGAGGGGAAAACATAACTATCTTAATTGTTGTTTTTACAACAGCGGGCGGATTTCTCCTTTTTGTCTGGAAAAAACATCTTACAGGCATTACAAGAAAACCCACAACACTAAATATTACCACAGGATGACCGAGATTTAAAAGAAAAATGGTTTGTATAGTTTACTTGGATATTTTGCTTAGCATAAACGTCGTAAATTACGTGGCAAGACTTACCCGTGATTTGTACTTTCTTTTATACCAGGTTTTTGCAGTTATTTTAACGTGTTGTGTATACAACTTTACAAAAATGCTGTCGATAAAACATTACAGCGATATCAAAATGTAACACTAGCCTACAGTACTTTAAATTTCCATCGAGAAACATAATGATTAGCTACCATATTCATGTACAATGTTTTTTTTTTTACACAGTACAATAGGCTACTTCAAACTAACAATGTATTATCATGGTATTTTTTTTATAGCGAATCCTGTGCATTTTAAAGGCATTTATCAAATTGCTAAGCTATGTTTAATGTTTTGCAGTTAGGATGCCAGCTGTTTGTTTATACAACCTTACAAAAATACTGTGTTGGTACCACAGTATGCTACAGTAATGATATCAGAGGGTAATAGTGCTTTAATTTCCATTGAGGAACAGAATGATTACCATATTGATGTTCCATGGTATTTACAAGGTACTAACAATGTATGAACCATGGTAATTTTTAGTAGTGAATCCTGTGCATTTAAAAGGCAAAATGCTAAGCTTGTGTTTGTTGTTTCTAATGGACATTTGTCTTTTCAGGGGCATAAAATAGAGGGTTTCAGGTGGAGAAAGCCAAAGAAAAGGAGAAGGGATGAGAGGTCACAGTCCTTTTGTCCATGAGAGGAAAGGAGATGGAATGGGTCATAAACCTACACCCTGCTGTGGATCTTGGATGAGAGGAGTAAAGGTGGACACAAAGAAAAGCCTCATTCACCACTTCACCTCTGCCCCTGCAGATGATAGCAAGAAAGTGTTTTTACATGAACATTATAAACGAGGTACCGTTGTCTTTTTAGGTGCAGACAACGAGTGCAGTTTGCTGTGTGCAATGAGTCTAAAACAGCCAGTAAGTGCAAGAATCTGGGCACCAAATGTTCCCAAACACCTCCGTACTCACTGAGGGACGCCCTAGGGTGGGGTGTCCCGTGGGGTTTCCAAGCGTGCACACGCACGAGTTTGGCAGGGGTTCAGAGAGGGAGCAAAGGGAGGAGTCTTCCTTAACAGCATATTAAACAGGAGTTAATTATATGCCAACCTTTGTGACAAAGAGAATAAAAAGCCTCGACTTGAATGGCGAACCAAGAAAAGAAAAGTCATTATGCTGGTTTCACTTCTTTGCATGTGAAAACCTCAGCGCTTATTTTGCCATTTCCATTTGTATCAGCAACCTCAGCTCAGTAGATTGTGGCTTAAGTCAGGCTGTAGTTCAGAGCGCTGTTAAACCTCTGCACTCTCTCTTTAGAAATCAACTGAATGCTACATTCTGCAGATGTTAATTATAGAACGACTAGTACGTTTCCTATGCATTTGTTCAATGAGAATTGAGTGCATGTGGCAGAAAGGGTTTGCACTGATTGCATCACAAAATAGATATCATTTGTTTTTGTTTAAAGATTTAAAATTTTAAAAAAATAGCAAACTCAATTTTTTTGGGCAAAAAACGCAAACAGTTTGAAAAATGACAACACGCAGAGGAATCATTCATGTTCATAGCACAAACAGTGTGGGGCGGCTTCAATACTTGAGGTAACCCGAAGTATGAGCAAAAGTAAAGGGATCCTTGCCTGAGCAAAAACCACTAATGATGAAGGAGAGATAGTGTGAGATGAGAGATGGCTAACGGTGGTCAAGTCATAAAAACGAGGATGGAAGCAAGGCACAGAGCGAAAGGAAGAAGCAGAGACGATCAGTCAGTTATGTAGCAAATAACAGATGGGAGACAGGGAGAATTGAGTCAGCGGAGTTGGCGATGGTGATGTCGAGGGCAGGTCTTCATTGGATTCATGCCGCACACAGCATTAGATCCGTGGGGCCGAATCAGGGTACCAGGGACCGGGAGCCACAGCATTATAGACTCAAACACACACACTGGCATGTAGTCCAGGGAAATCTTTCTTTTGATCTTATAATCAGGGACAGGGAAAGGGCAAGTATGGAGAGGATTAGCTTTGTCACAGAGATTTCAGTATTAGTGAGCAAAAATGTTCTCTTTGCAACTAAAGGAGGAGGGATCTAATATGCCAGTGTAACATAAACCCTGTGTGTGGCTTTCAAGACCTCACAAAGACCATGAGCTGTAGTTTTGACGCCATCTAGAGGACATTTGACGTGTTTCTGCCTGAAAAAAATAAAGGCGGCGTGGTTAAAGCATTCAAAAAGCACACAAATGCGTCATGCTGTTGTCCGAATATTTTTTTCTATTAAGAGTAGTACATGGATCAGGATTATTATAGTTAAATAAAACGAAAACCATAAAAAAAACTTGCGTTACCTGAAATAAAATAAACTGAAATGAAATAAAACATAAAAATTACTTATTTCAGCTAGTTGCAACATTTCTAATTTTCATATAGTTTAACCTGATTTACTAAAATAACTAAATCTGAAATAAACACTAATAAAAACTAAACATGCTTAAAAAACAAAAACTAATAAAAAGGACTAAACAAAACAAAATAAAACTTCAACTAAAATTAAAATGAAAACAAAAAATCTATAAATAAACACTAATTCAAAATATAATTTAAAACTATAATAGTATCTCAATGATACTAAAATAACAATGACTTGGATATGCACAAAGAAACATAATACAGTACATAATTTTCTTCCATCACAGGCTTTGTTTATTTATAAACTGGTATAATATAGTACTTTTGTACAAAAATGTAGAAAACGGTATGCAAAAATATCACTTCCTTGTAAATAGATGAGATAAATGCTAATATCATAAATCTGTTACTACTTTTGCCAGCAAAAAAGGTTTGAGTGAACTGTGACAGATATAAAAACACACAGAAATGCAAAAACCACAAAATGTTTTTTTTTTCTTTAAAAAAGAGGAAATGATAAAAAGAACATCGTTACATTTTTGCAGCAATATGGAAGCACATGACGTCTAGCTGTCTATGCAAATGATGTCTAGCAAATATCAAGTGTGGACTCGTCTCAGTGTCGGTCGTCTTTGGTATGCCACAGAAAGTGGAAACACTGGGATTTTTAAAGGGTTGCAGCCCTCTATAACACTTAAATGATAAAATGATACTTAAAACGAGTTAGGCACAATGTAGGCAAAGTGTTGAAATAACAGAGGACTTAAAACCAAAAAATAAAATACCTGTACTGTATGTACCTTTCATACTATATGGAACCATTAATTAAAATTAATCTCTTCTCCTCAGCTCAGTGCTGTTGTCAGTGCAATGCATATGCATGCTAGCTTGGGTTACATAGCGCAGCGTAGACTAAAAGAAACTTTACAAAAACCACTCAGTGCCGTTACCCTTTAACGTATCTGTCTGAAAGCAGACTAGTCAAATAATCAGAAAACAAACACTAGAACTTTTAATTAATATTATGACTCAAAGGCTCCTGTCTAGACCTAGAGATAGTTAACGAGGCTTCAAAATACTGTTCTGTAATCTGCCATTATGACAGTTAGTGATAAGTTTTAGTGAGAACACACTTTCTCCTAAGCCCAAAGTATATGCATGTACTCTTTACACTCAGCTTGAGCAAACACCTTCTTTGCACTAATTAGTTGGTCCACAAGGTGGCGACATTGGTTGTTTCACGGTAGAAAAAAAACGAGATGGAAAGACAAACTACTGGAGACGCAACAAGAATATAGACACCTGCTAGTTTAATAGAGAACAAAGATGTTTGTTTTTATTGCTCATAACTTCTGTAGAGAAATAGCACAGACATCGGCAAAAATGAAACTGTCTAGTGCGCATGTGTCAGCCACCTGTGTTTTTGTGCACTATTAAGTGGAGTATACTTTGAAAGGCTATGCATTCTGCTGTACTCATTCATTAAGTGTTCGTATACTTTGGGCTTCATACTGAGTTTATTCATCTGTCAGTGTTTCTATCTGACTGTCCATGTGTCTCATCTGTCGAGTTTTCTCCAACATGTCGTACCTGTGAGGAATCAAAGAGGCCACAATGGTTGAAGGCACTTGAGTCCTGTCTTTACCAATACTTCTAGAGAATGTGCCAACCAGCTTCTTCCTTTACACGTTCGCTCACTTAGTATTTCAGTCTTCTTATGTAGAGTTCACGTGGCTTTTGTGCCAGTCCAAGTCTGTATATGTATCAAAAAGGAGATTTTCTTTATACTATCTTGCCACCATTTACAGTCCAAAGCTCATATTTACATTTTAAACAAGATTTCCATCGTAAACAGTCTCGTAAACAGAATGCCCCTTCAGTAATAGTCATTAGGCCTCTGTGGTAATGTTCAGCAACATATTTTACACAATTACAAAACTATTATGCAAAATCTCTGAGATCCCATGAAGGACACCAGCAGAACCATCAGTACCTGGCGCATGAGCAAGAAAAGGACGTCCAGAGGAACCTTTAGTGTTGTAAGGGCAATAGAGTCTACATGCTCACTTTGGCCCAATTATATGTATAAACACTTTAAGACAATGTGTTCAAATACTTGTTCTCCCCAGCAAGGGACGTCAACATTGAGGTCATGTCCCCGATTGCCATATTGGAAAGGCCACTTGGAAGGGTGATGGAGGTTTGGGGTGTGGTGAGACGGGAGGAGGTCTGAGAGGAGCACTGGTGGTGACCCAGCGATGGGTTTATTGGACTGTAAAATGAAGGTTCTGGGTCATCAATGATGGAAGCAAAGTCAATCTGAGCATTCTCCAAGTCCAGGTTTTCTAAGGCGTTGGACATGGGTGCAGGGTCCGAGTAGGCCATCGAGGTGGGCTTGGTACTAGGGTCTATCCCAGTCAGGTGCTGCTGGGCCAGGCATGGTCCATCCTGAGTCTTCTCCATGTCATGGTGCATGTGTATCTGGCCTGAGCAGTACATGGGTTTGTTGTTATTGGTGAAGTTTTCCGAATGCTGCTGCTGCTGTTGCTGTTGTTGAACCAGTGGGAGACGGACTCCTCTACTGGGACTGGTGGTGGAGTGGACCGGGCTCAGGTGAGTCGGGCTGCCCAGGTAAGCTCCACCTGTCTGCTGGGATAGGCTGTTTTGGCGACTCAGAGGCTTTCGTCCCTGAGGTGGTCGTGGCACCATATCTGGCCTGTAGCAGGATCCCTGCATCCCAGCGGTATGCTCCTTGATGGAACTGGGAACTCGATTTTGCGGTGGGCTCATCAAGTTCTGATTCGGGTAGCCTTGGTAGGAGTTTCCAGGATAAAGGTTCTGGTTAGCTTGTTGATGCCCTCCCATTTCCATGCCACCGGGCTTCCCATCGACTACCCTTTGCTCCTGCTGTTGTTCCCAAAGGAGCGCTTGCTGGGACTGCACATAATTCCTCACCATCATTTCCTTCATCTGATGCATTGGCGTCTGTGACCTACGGCTCTCCGCCAGTGCAAGATTTATCCCTCCACCGCTCGGGAACGATCCCGCCTGGCTCTGCTGTGGAAGACCGACTTGTGTTCCCATCTGGCCGTGATGGAATTCACAGTTCGCATTGGAGGACCTGCCCATGATGCCCTGGCCTGACTGCGGTGGATACGCCTGCATATTCACATCATGCCGATGCTGGTGTAGAGGTTTAGTGTTCTGGCAGGAACTGGCTCCTCCCATGGATGAATGAAACTGCTCTGGTTTTACAGTAACTCTTTGATGGCCAGGGTCAGATGTAGGGTCGTATACACCCTGTTGAGGGTAGTGTTGTCCTTGAATGCCTGCACACTGGTACTGCATATTGGTCTGAGGGCTGTGGAGCTGGTTGGTCTGTCCCCAGGGTCCTGATCCATCACCCTGGCTGGGATAATGTGGACCGGAGGGGCTAAGCTGACAGTTGCTCATGCCAAACTCAGCTTGCTGTAGAAGATTGTTTGCAATGTCAGCCTGACCCATTATCCCGGTGGCACAGATCTCCTCACGCTGGTACGGACCTTGCATTTGAGACTGGTAGACTTGATCCATGCAACTCAGTCCTTCTTGTCCGGGAGACAGTTGACTTGCATTGTGAGGGTGGTTGCATTGTTGAGGTTGCTGGTAGCTCGTGTAGGCTCGGTCTCCACATTGGATCATGTTGCCTTGCTCTCTGCCTTCGGCAGTCCCATGAGGATCCATGGCCATGGCCTCCATCATGACATTTTCAGTGATGCTCGGTGGACGAGACGAGTACATGTGCCTGCTGAGAGCGGCATCAGATCCGCACTGCTGCAGTGCATTGCGGCGACTCATAAGGGACACATTGCTTAAGCTATTAAAGCGTTGCACCTTGGGTAAGCCCTGCGGGTCGGCACCAGAGCATACTGGATCGCTGGCGCGCCTCGTGTTGTTCCCGGGTGCCTGATGTGGATAGATCACTCCCGTGCCGTATTCGGCATTGGCACTGTGCCTCCTCGTGCCACCTTGCTGCAGAAACGGAGGAAGAGGTTGGCCATGGCATTCTCTCAGGAATCTTCCAGGGTTGCCAGGTTGGTCCATGTTGGGTAACGGGGTTGGCGGTGGGCCGCCTGTTGCTGCTGCATATTTAGCCTTCAGACTATACTGCTGCGCAGGAGTCAGACTCGGTAGACCTGGCAATCCCCCGGGGTTCTGGCATGATCCGCCTCTTTGGCTGTTCTGAGGAGACAGTGGGTCGCCGGGAACATCGGTCCCCATTACGGAATGGCAGTGACCCACTTGGGACACGTCGCTGGAGCGTCTGCTTGATAGGTAGGGCGAGACCATAGACGAACGGCGGCTCACTGTGTAGGCAGAGCTGAAGCTGCTGGTGCCGCTACCCCGCCGGTCGTTTGGTGGGCAAGGCATTCCCATTCCGCTAACTCCGCCCAGATCCGGGGCAGAAAGCTCCATTACACGCCGGTTGGAGAGCAAGGGTGAAGGCACACACATGCCCATCATCTCTCCTGTTGCTGAAAGGAGCAGAGAAGGAAGCAGAGTTAGCATGCGAATTATTCAATGGCAGATTTCCAGGAAAAGC
The DNA here is from genome assembly GCF_001515625.1 of Sinocyclocheilus rhinocerous. Lineage (NCBI taxonomy): Eukaryota > Metazoa > Chordata > Actinopteri > Cypriniformes > Cyprinidae > Sinocyclocheilus > Sinocyclocheilus rhinocerous. Next base: position 557,754 of record NW_015644353.1, read on the forward strand.
ATGAAGCTAGAAATCCTAAGATCATGGGATTGATTACTATAAAAGGTAAAGTGTGAACCCTAAATGCATACGATGCCTAATTAATAAATGTACATTTAACCTTAATCTGAAAGCACAGTTCAGATGACCTAGCAAAATCAGTGTTTGTAGTTTTTTAGTCATTTTTGTCTTACAACAAAAGCAACCTACAACTTTTTCTTTATAATAAATGGCAATAATTTCAATCAAGGTTAATTTGACAGTTTGTGTCTTCCGACAAAACTAACCTGCAATTATTTTATAATAATTTGCTGTCAGTGTTTGTACAGTTATTTTGTTTTAGCCACAGTTTTTGTCTTACAACAAAAACATGCATTTTTATAATAAATTAATTGCAATAAATTGTGATCAGTGTTAATTTTTACAGTTTACTGTTCAAGTCAGTTTTTGTCCTTTGACAGAAATAACCTGCAAATGTTTTATAATAAATGCAAAAATTAATTGCAATCAGTGTTTGTAGTTTTTTAGTCATTTTTGTCTTACAACAAAAGCAACCTACAACTTTTTCTTTATACGGGAGACAGTTGACTTGCATTGTGAGGGTGGTTGCATTGTTGAGGTTGCTGGTAGCTCGTGTAGGCTCGGTCTCCACATTGGATCATGTTGCCTTGCTCTCTGCCTTCGGCAGTCCCATGAGGATCCATGGCCATGGCCTCCATCATGACATTTTCAGTGATGCTCGGTGGACGAGACGAGTACATGTGCCTGCTGAGAGCGGCATCAGATCCGCACTGCTGCAGTGCATTGCGGCGACTCATAAGGGACACATTGCTTAAGCTATTAAAGCGTTGCACCTTGGGTAAGCCCTGCGGGTCGGCACCAGAGCATACTGGATCGCTGGCGCGCCTCGTGTTGTTCCCGGGTGCCTGATGTGGATAGATCACTCCCGTGCCGTATTCGGCATTGGCACTGTGCCTCCTCGTGCCACCTTGCTGCAGAAACGGAGGAAGAGGTTGGCCATGGCATTCTCTCAGGAATCTTCCAGGGTTGCCAGGTTGGTCCATGTTGGGTAACGGGGTTGGCGGTGGGCCGCCTGTTGCTGCTGCATATTTAGCCTTCAGACTATACTGCTGCGCAGGAGTCAGACTCGGTAGACCTGGCAATCCCCCGGGGTTCTGGCATGATCCGCCTCTTTGGCTGTTCTGAGGAGACAGTGGGTCGCCGGGAACATCGGTCCCCATTACGGAATGGCAGTGACCCACTTGGGACACGTCGCTGGAGCGTCTGCTTGATAGGTAGGGCGAGACCATAGACGAACGGCGGCTCACTGTGTAGGCAGAGCTGAAGCTGCTGGTGCCGCTACCCCGCCGGTCGTTTGGTGGGCAAGGCATTCCCATTCCGCTAACTCCGCCCAGATCCGGGGCAGAAAGCTCCATTACACGCCGGTTGGAGAGCAAGGGTGAAGGCACACACATGCCCATCATCTCTCCTGTTGCTGAAAGGAGCAGAGAAGGAAGTTAGTATGAGAATTATTCAATGGCAAAAAATTGAATTCTAATTATATTTTATCTATTTGTTGACTTGACTCTCAAACACTTGCATTCTCTATTCATTTTATAATTGCTTGTTTTATTTAAAAAAAGGCCTCTAACACTAGCCTCCTCTATTCTTTTTCTATTGTATCTTCTTGTTTTCTTTTTGTTCTATATATATACAGGGTGCGATTTGTAGGGGGGGGGGGGGGGGCGATGCTTTTGAAAAGTTTTTATGAAATGTTTTTAATACGACGGAAACTGTATTTAACGTGATCACAGTAAATACTGCAACATGACAATACAAACAACAATAAAATCAGAAATGGACTTTAACTGTCAGCGCTCCTCCCGCTTAATAGAGACTGTCTGGGTTTCGTGATCCTGGTTCACACGCCTCAATCCATGCAGGGCTTTACAGAAAGTCAGCGCGCGAGATTTCAGAGTGACAGTATGCGATTAATACACAACGTTTTTGCTCAAAACTCACTCTACTGTGACCTAATGCAGATATTATATATTATAAACGGATGCATAAATGTATTATGAAACAGAACGCAGCTGTTTACCGTCACCGTTATGTGGGAATTATGATCACGCAATATTGACTGATCGACAGAGAATCATCTTTCTGCGAGTCATTAAGAAATTAAGGTTCTATTATATTTAAAGAAATATGAGGTAAATGTGTGAATACATAAGGTGCGCACTTTTGGAGTAAAAGTTTGTATGTTGTTTAGCGAAGCACTGATCAAAAATAAATAGAAGCAAACGCGATTGATTATGTAGGCCTACAGTGTCTCGTTATTCTGATCAAAATATCATTAACTCCCGATTGATTTTGCATTCCTGGCAGAAATGAGAACTATTAGTGTCACTGTAACCAAGTATTATCATAAATAGTGGTCAAATATCGAAGCTATCTAATCTCAATGTCAAATCAGAATATTTATTGTAAAAATGGTTTTGTAACAGCTGCCAAAATAATCCATATATTTGCTGTGATTTGTGATATATTTTAAAAGGAAAATGAGAAAGTTCTTTTTTTTTTTTTCAAAACATCCCCCCCTCTGGTTTGTTCACAAATCACACCCTGTATATATGTGTGTGTATATATATATATAAACCTTGCTATGTTTACTCCGTTAGGCTAACTGAGACTTGTTATAGCACTTGCATATCATTGCTCTTTTGTTGGTTTTGATTGCTTCTATTGTCATCATTTGTAAGTCGCTTTGATAAAAGCGTCTGCTAAATGACTGAATGTAAATGTAATTATTAAATGTAAATTTAACTTTAATCTGAAAGCACAGTTCAGATGGCCTAGTATAATAAATGTTTATTTTTTATGAATAAAAATAACTTTGAAAAAATTAAATGTATAAAAAGAAATAACCTGCACATTAAAAAAAATAAAAATAATTAATGCAACACTAAATTGCAATTAGTGTTTATAGTTTTTTTTGTTTTAGCCACAGTTTTTGTCTTACAACAAAAACAACAAGCATTTTTATAAAAAAAAATTATTGCAATAAATTGTGATCAGTGTTTTTTGATTTGTACAGTTTACTGTTTTTTGTTTGTCCGTTGACAAAAATAACCTGCAAATGTTTTCGAATAAATTAATGCAAAAATAAATGGCAGTCGGTATTTGTAGTGTTTTATTTTTTATTTTTTTAATCCTGCAACTGCAACCTTTTCTTTATAATAAATGAATTGCAATAATTGTGATCAGGGTTAATTTTAGTTTTTTTTTTTACAGTCATAGATTGTATCTTTTGACAAAAATAACCTGCAAATATTTTATAATAAATTGCAATCAGTGTTTGTACAGTTTTTAAGTTATAGTTTTTGTTTTACAACAAAAACAACATGCCATTTTTAATAATAAATTAATTGCAATAATTAGTGTTAATTTGTATTTTTTACTCATAATTTTTGTCCTTTGACAAAAATAATCTGCAAATTTTGTTAAGTCATATTTACTGATTTTAGTCAGTTTTTCTCTCTAATTTTAGTACATGACAATAACATACATGAGCCCAAATGTTCAAATTCACTTGTGTAATTGTATCATTGTGTGCAGATTGTAATATTATGTTGTGCATTTATCTCACATAGCATTAAATTGCTTTAGCATAATTTTGATGCACATTTTTCATCTAATATTTGTTATTGTTGATGAAATCAAAATACCATTTGTCAACAAAAATTTTCACCAGATTGACACTGATTGCAAACAAAGAACAAGAGCTTGATTTGCTTAGTCTTTTACCTGAGAGAGCCGGCAGTTTATTCCCTGCGCTCCGCCCAGGTGGTGTTGGCCGGCGAATTTGCTTCAGTTTGTCGATCTTTAGGCTCTCCAACCTCTTCAAGGCCTGAACGGACATGCACATTCCCCCCGAGCCGCCGCCGGTGTTCCCACTCTCCTCCTGTGTGGTCAGGTCCTCCAGACTCCCCGTCGCATTGAGGTTCATCTCCACACCGCTGTCGTTGTTGTTGGCGCTCCCTAGTGGAGAACGTTCGCTACTACAGGATGACTGGCCGCCAGGGCTTGGCTGGGATTTCTAGAAATGATTCAAGAGTAGTTATTATGCACACTAGGGATGCACGATATTATCGGACCGATATCGGAATCGGCCGATAATGACTTTAAATGTAAATATCGGCATCGGCCCGATATGAAAAATTATGCCGATATGTCTCGTCGATAAGAGAAATACATTAACTCACATGTGCTCAGGGTGTGCTAGCGATTAGATCACGTCAGCAGTGTGGCTCATTCTTGAAGCAAAGTTTTGCCTGAATAGTGATTGGATTCACTGTAGGGCTGCACGATAAATATCGCACGATATTTAATGCGCAGCTCGTCAGTAAA
>NW_015644353.1:562636-569093 GCF_001515625.1 Sinocyclocheilus rhinocerous
TGTACATATCGGCATCGGCCCGATATGAAAAATTATGCCGATATGTCTCGTCGATAAGAGAAATACATTAACTCACATGTGCTCAGGGTGTGCTAGCGATTAGATCACGTCAGCAGTGTGGCTCATTCTTGAAGCAAAGTTTTGCCTGAATGGTGATTAGATTCACTGCTTTGGATCTAGTTTTAATTCTGTAGGGGGCGCTGTTGGCCTACTTTTAATAAAATGAAAGTTAAGTACACAAATAACATTTAGACTGTGTTTCTGATTAAATAAAGCGGTAATTGATGTCATAAAATCATGAGTATGTTTTGATTTAAAGGTCGGAAGCTATAGCTTACATGAATAAAAAACACAAATCAGACTTGTAAATTAAATAATTTTCTATATACTGATTTATTCATTAATGTGTAATATGTTATATTTTTAAACAAATTATGAGCTCTAAAAGATTTTCAGAATTTTTACAACTCTTTTTGCTTTATTTCCACACAGAAGAGACTTGGTGTCGTTTCCAAACAAAAGGAAATATATCGGTCGGTGCATCGGCTATCGGCCAAAATGAGTTGCAAAATATCGGCATATGGTATATCGGAAACAAAGCTAAATTTATGCATTGTTAACTACAGGCTTATTGCTTTTTTCAGGTCATGTGGTGAATTAATTCAATACAGAATGTCAGGTTATACTGCAGTAAATGTATTGAGGCACAGTTGGTTTATATTATGATAAGTGTTATACATCGAAATAAAACAGAAATGCTGTTTAGAAGTGCTTTTAAAACTTTGTTCTGTATTTGTGTGTATGGGAAAAGAAAAGCAATAAATAAAAATTTTTAAAAAAATAAAAATTGGATAAAGAGATATTTAAAAAAAAAAATATAGTAATAATAAATAAAAAAATAAAGCAGTGCAACTAATTAAAAGATTTATAGATGAACCTCAAATGTTGTATTAAACCGCAAGTACATTATAAAAGACAATAAGCAAAAGAACAACCTGCACATTTTTATAAAAAATTAGTGCAATAATAAATAGGAATATTTTTTTTGTACAGTTCTTGTTTTTAGCCACAGATTTTGTCCTTTGACAATAAATAAGCAATTTTATTTTATAATAAATTAATGCAATCATAAATTGCAATCAGTGTTTGTAATTGTTTTAGTTAGAGATGCACCAATTGCAATTTTCTTGGCCGATTCCGATTTTTTTGTAAGTGTGACCTGCCGATACCGATTTTTGCTGATTCCGATTTTTTTTGTGTTCAAAATTTAAAATGCATAAATAATTTTATAACATTAATGTTTTACTTTTTTTTTTTTAAACATACAAATAAGAAATTTTGGGGAAAATGCTATGATGTTTTTAAATATGAAATCAAACCACCAGTAGGTGGCGGCAAATGACTCTTTAAATGAGTGAGTCATTTAGTCATTCATTCAACCGATTCATTCAAACGGCTGATTCATTCAGAAACGAGGCAAGTGACAGTTTTTATGAATGGGTTACTGAATAATTGACTCACTTGATTCGTTCAAAAACGTGGATTAATTTAGTAACGAAACACCGCTGTGTTGCTCGGAGACACAACAGTTCTGCTGTGGCATTGATTGGAACTATTTTCGTCAGCGAAATTGAGCAAAAACAGTCAATATTATGTCTAAAATATAAGTCACTAATTTTAACTTGTTGTTTATTGAACTACTATTGTATAAAATCAGTGTCACATTGCAATCGCGTTGATATTGCAAACATCTTGGTCGTGTAAAGTTGCTTACCTAAATCATATATTTTAAATATTTTTTTTTTTCTATCGCAGTATGCATCTATATCTTTCTGTGAGTTACTCTGAGTGTTGGTGCCTTCATTTGTTTTGACTTCACGAGTCTCTCTCACTCAATTGCAATTTTTTCATAATAATTGCATTCAATATTCAATAATAACTCACAGTTTTTGTACAGTTTGTTTTGTTTTAGTCATAGTTTTTGTCCTTTGAGAAAAAATAATCAGCAATTTGTTATAATAAATTAATGCAATAATAAATTGCAGTGTTTGTACAGTTTTTCTTCTTTTTTATGTTTTAGTCAGTTTTTGACCTTTGACAATAAATAAGCAATTTTATTTTATAATAATTAATGCAATAAGAAATTGCAATCAGTGTTATTTTTTTTTGCAGCTCTTTTACTTAGTTTTCTTAGTTGTCTTTTGACAAAAATATCCTGCAGATTTTGTCATGTCATATTACAAATAAGAAATTTTGGGGAAAATGCTATGATGTTTTTAAATATGAAATCAAACCACCAGTAGGTGGCGGCAAATGACTCTTTAAATGAGTGAGTCATTTAGTCATTCATTCAACCGATTCATTCAAACGGCTGATTCATTCAGAAACGAGGCAAGTGACAGTTTTTATGAATGGGTTACTGAATCATTGACTCACTCGATTCGTTCAAAAACGTGGAATCATTTAGTAACGAAAAACCGCTGTGTTGCTCGGAGACACAACAGTTCTGCTGATTGGAACTATTTTCGTCAGCGAAATTGAGCAAAAACAGTCAATATTATGTCTAAAATATAAGTCACTAATTTTAACTTGTTGTTTATTGAACTACTATTGTATAAAATCAGTGTCACATTGCAATCACGTTGATATTGCAAACATCTTGGTCGTGTAAAGTTGCTTACCTAAATCATATATTTTAAATATTTTTTTTTTTCTATCGCAGTATGCATCTATATCTTTCTGTGAGTTACTCTGAGTGTTGGTGCCTTCATTTGTTTTGACTTCACGAGTCTCTCTCACTCAATTGCAATTTTTTCATAATAATTGCATTCAATATTCAATAATAACTCACAGTTTTTGTACAGTTTGTTTTGTTTTAGTCATAGTTTTTGTCCTTTGAGAAAAAATAATCAGCAATTTGTTATAATAAATTAATGCAATAATAAATTGCAGTGTTTGTACAGTTTTTCTTCTTTTTTATGTTTTAGTCAGTTTTTGACCTTTGACAATAAATAAGCAATTTTATTTTATAATAATTAATGCAATAAGAAATTGCAATCAGTGTTATTTTTTTTTGCAGCTCTTTTACTTAGTTTTCTTAGTTGTCTTTTGACAAAAATATCCTGCAGATTTTGTCATGTCATATTAATTTTAGTCAAACATTGACTAAAATACAGACCCACAAATACATTATCAAAAACAAAAAAGTGAAACGCAACACATAACCAGCAGATAACTTGACATTGTTTTCAAAATCGCAAAAGAACGTTTTTGTAACATATATAATATATAATATGTGGCCCTGCAGCACAAAAGCAGTGTTAAGTCGCTGGGGTATATTTGTAGCAATAGCCAATTTTGACCTTTGACAATAAATAAGCAATTTTATTTTATAATAAATTAATGCAATAATAAATTGCAATCAGTGTTGTTGTTTTTTTACAGCTCTTTTACTCGTAGTTTGACAAAAATATCCTGCAGATTTTGTCATGTCATATTAATTTTAGTCAAACATTGACTAAAATACAGACCCACAAATACATTATCAAAAACAAAAAAGTGAAACGCAACACATAACCAGCAGATAACTCGCAAAAGAAAGTTTTTGTAACATATATAGCCAACAATACATTGTATGGGTTAAAATTATCAATTTTTCTTTTATGCCAAAAATCATTAGGATATTAAGTAAAGATCATGTTCCATGAAGATATTTTGTAAATTTCCTACCGTAAATATATCCAAACTTAATTTTTGATTAGTAATATGCATTGCTAAGAACTTCATTTGGACAACTTTAAAGATGATTTTCTCAATATTTAGATTTTTTTGCACCCTCAGATTCCAGATTTTCAAATAGTTGTATCTCAGCCAAATATTGTCCTATCCTAACAAACCATAAATCAATGGAAAGCTCATTTATTCATCTTTTCAATTTAAACAAATTGACTCTTATGACTGGTTTTGTGGTCCATATGCATATTTTATTTTTAGTTTTGTTTTATTTAGTGCATGAGTTTACCTCATTGGAGTGTGTTCGGTTCTGGTGCTTTGCGCGGTCTGACGCATTGGAGAAAGCCTTGTTGCAGCCCTCGTGTTCACACACATACGGTTTCTCGCCGGTGTGCGAGCGCAGATGCGTCTTCAGGTTCTCCAGACGCGAGTATGCTTTATTACAGCCTTCAAACTGAGACGCACAAACAGAAACATTTTTTACATCAGTGTTTTCAAGAGCGTTCAAACACAGACTGTCAGAGAGAGAGTACTCACAGTGCACTTGTGAGGTTTCTCTCCCGTGTGTCTGCGCATGTGGACCACTAGCATGTACTGGGCCTTAAAGGGCCGCTGCTCTCGAGAGCAGTCCTTCCAGTGACACACAAACTCCTTCTTCTCCCCGTGGATGTGCTCGTTATTGATGTGCTGTACAGAAAATCAGAGCAAAATCAGATTAAAAAGCATGACGACAGACAAGAGATGCTCGATGGAGGAAAGAAGTTGTTGGTGCCAGTGTTACTTTAAAAGCTATTTATTTAGCTTTTTTCAGTTTTCAATTTTAGTTCAAGTTTTAAGTCATTTTGTTATGTGCTCTTGTCATTTTATTAGCTTTTTTTAAAATATATTTCTATTTTTTAATTTCAGTTCAATATTATAGTATTTGATATTTTGAATTAGCTTTTACTGTTATATTTTCATTTTTCAATTTAATTTTAGTAATTTGGTAACTTTGTTATGTGTTTCAGTCTTTTTTAGCCTATATATACATATATATAACAATAAAAAAAAAATAAAAAAAATAGATTTTAACAATTTTCAAAAATCATGTTTTTTTTTATTGTGCATTCCAATTAATCTCAATCAAACTGTAGTTGGGTTCTTTTGATTAGGTAAAAAATAACTAAAAAAAACAGATAACTAACACAATAAAAACATGATAACATAATAAAAAACATGATTTTTGAAATTTTATTTTATTTTCAGTTATCTGTTTTTGCAAATAAACTCTTCATATGTATGTCTCTTCCCCACTTAGATTTATTTCTATGCAGACTACGTGTTCACCCAGGCTGGGATTCCAGCTGCCAAGATTCCGTACGCTACAGTGGGAACTGGAGCTTGTGAGTGCATCACCGCACTGACATGTGTAAGTCTGGAATTTGTCATTATACCTGCACAAATTCGTTTTTCTCAGAATGCATGACACAGAGCATAGAAATAAAGCAAATATTATAACGTAGGTTAATACTATAATTGGTAAGCTATGGATTATGGGCAGATTTGGCATAAAGTTGTTATGCCAATATTTTTGTACTTGCGCTTAAACTTATTCTTCTCGTTTTTATTTACATTTCGCAAGTTTAAGTTTTTCATCTGATATTTATATTTTATTTTATTTTGATTTTATTTCATTTACCTTTTTTATTTTTTGTAATATTTTTGTTAACAATAACAACTGCCTGGTGCAATGTGCCATTTTTGAATCTTAATGCAAAAACAAATGAGATTTCAGAGCTTCAGAAGAAAAGAAAATTATTAGCAAATGAAGGGTTGATTTTCCTTCTGTTCATCACATAAATCTATCATATGACTTCAGAAATCTTGGTATATACCATAAAAGTAATACGTACTACTGTTATGGTTTTTACAAAGACAAAATTTCTCTTTTCGTGGTTTTTGTGAAACAAAATAACAGCATGCATGTTTGAAATGTCATGCCGGTGAGTTATTGACTCTTTGAAACGAATCTCTTACATGCACGATTTGCTCCTGAGTGTCGAACTCTTTGCTGCAGCTCTCCCAGTGACAGTTGGTCTCGTAAATGGCCTCTGGTTCAGGTTTCTCCTCCTTATCAAGATCATCTCTGCCTTCCAGTAAACCCAGAAGAGGATCCTGCAGAACACAGCGCAGGAGCTCATGTCAGAACAACGTAAACATGGACCCATTTTACTGCAACCGAAATCTGGAGGATGTGAATCCATTACTCAAGCATTAGACAATGTTCTGAACTTTACCTGGGTTCCTGTTGAGGATGGACTCGCCACGTCTCCCTCCGAATGCTCCTCCAGGCTCTTGATGTTAATGCTGTTCATCACGCTGCCCAGAACAGGCTCTGTCTTCAGCTGGAGACACACACAGCGGGGTCATTATAATTAACTAAAACTAAAAATATTAAAACATTTTGTTAATTGAAATAAAGATAAAATAAAATAAATATTAGATGAAAAACTTATTTCTAATTTTCATTTAAATTAAGATGAAGCACTAAAATGACTAACTGAAAAAAAATGATAAAATTGCTAAAACGGAAATAAGAACAAACCTAAATAGTAATGTAAAAAAAAAGCAAAACCACATAACAAAATTACCAATTTGCATTTTAAGTTATTAAATACAATTTTTTTTTTTTTCTTTTACAAAATAACTAAATGAATGACTAAATAAATAAATAAAAACTAAAACT
>NW_015644353.1:576502-587397 GCF_001515625.1 Sinocyclocheilus rhinocerous
ATTTATATTATATTTTTAAATGTTATTTTATATCAACTTTTATTTTTATATTTTCAGTTTTCAATATAATTTTAGTTTACGTTTTAGTAATTTTTGTACTTGCGCTTAAACTTATTCTTCTCGTTTTTATTTACATTTCGCAAGTTTAAGTTTTTCATCTGATATTTATATTTTATTTTATTTTGATTTTATTTCATTTACCTTTTTTATTTTTTGTAATATTTTTGTTAACAATAACAACTGCCTGGTGCAATGTGCCATTTTTGAATCTTAATGCAAAAACAAATGAGATTTCAGAGCTTCAGAAGAAAAGAAAATTATTAGCAAATGAAGGGTTGATTTTCCTTCTGTTCATCACATAAATCTATCATATGACTTCAGAAATATCGGTATATACCATAAAAGTCATACGTACTACTGTTATGGTTTTTACAAAGACAAAATTTCTCTTTTCGTGGTTTTTGTGAAACAAAATAACAGCATGCATGTTTGAAATGTCATGCCGGTGAGTTATTGACTCTTTGAAACGAATCTCTTACATGCACGATTTGCTCCTGAGTGTCGAACTCTTTGCTGCAGCTCTCCCAGTGACAGTTGGTCTCGTAAATGGCCTCTGGTTCAGGTTTCTCCTCCTTATCAAGATCATCTCTGCCTTCCAGTAAACCCAGAAGAGGATCCTGCAGAACACAGCGCAGGAGCTCATGTCAGAACAACGTAAACATGGACCCATTTTACTGCAACCGAAATCTGGAGGATGTGAATCCATTACTCAAGCATTAGACAATGTTCTGAACTTTACCTGGGTTCCTGTTGAGGATGGACTCGCCACGTCTCCCTCCGAATGCTCCTCCAGGCTCTTGATGTTAATGCTGTTCATCACGCTGCCCAGAACAGGCTCTGTCTTCAGCTGGAGACACACACAGCGGGGTCATTATAATTAACTAAAACTAAAAATATTAAAACATTTTGTTAATTGAAATAAAGATAAAATAAAATAAATATTAGATGAAAAACTTATTTCTAATTTTCATTTAAATTAGGATGAAGCACTAAAATGACTAACTGAAAAAAAATGATAAAATTGCTAAAACGGAAATAAGAACAAACCTAAATAGTAATGTAAAAAAAAAGCAAAACCACATAACAAAATTACCAATTTGCATTTTAAGTTATTAAATACAATTTTTTTTTTTTTCTTTTACAAAATAACTAAATGAATGACTAAATAAATAAATAAAAACTAAAACTGAAAAAAAAATAATTAAAACTAATTAGTGATATTTAAAAATAAAGACTAATGAAAATGATAAAAGCACAGCAAAATTGTTACAATTATAAATAAAAACTAAAACTGAAAAAAAATAAAATAAAATCAAACCAAAAAAGTAATATTAAAAAAATAATAAAATAATCTGGCAAAATCACACATTACAAATTGTCAAAAACTAAAATTACTAACTGGAAAAAAATTAAAAACTACATTTGAACTAAAACTGAAATAAAAATAAATCAAACATAATAGGATAAAAAAAAAAAAAAAGAATAAAAATTTTATTTTTGTTCAAGCACTAAAATTACTAACTGGGAAAAAAACCTAAATATGAAGCTAAAACTGAAATAAACATAAATCAAACCTAAATAGGATTTTAAATAGAAACTAATAAAAATGGCAAAAACAAAGTTTCTAATTTTCCTTTAGTTTAAGATGAAGCACTGAAATTACTAACTAGAAAAAAACAACTAAATTTGACCTAAAACTGAAATAAACATAAATCAAACCTAAATAGTAGGATAAAAAAACGAATAAAAATGACAAAAGCACATAATGCTAAATATTTTTAGTAAGTTTAAGCTGAAGCACTAAAATGACTCATTGGAAATAAAATAAATAAAAACTAAAAATGACAAAAGCGCATAACAAAATTACTAAGCACTAAAATTACTAACTGAAAATACAATAAATAAAGACTAAAACTGAACTAACACTGAAATAAAAAGTTAAACCTAAGAGTTCGAACCCACTTCAAAAGCACATAATGCTAAATATTTTAGTTAAGTTTAAGCTGAAGCACTAAAATGACTCATTGGAAATAAAATAAATAAAAACTAAAAATGACAAAAGCGCATAACAAAATTACTAAGCACTAAAATTACTAACTGAAAATACAATAAATAAAGACTAAAACTGAACTAACACTGAAATAAAAAGTTAAACCTAAGAGTTCGAACCCACTTTTTTGCAAAAACATTTTTTCTTCCTTTTTAAATCTCATATCACATCGGAAAGGCATTTAATTTCAATACAAATTAAGAAAATAATTAAAAAGTTGAAAATAAAGTATGGGGTAGGGTTAGGGAGGGCTTTATTGTCCCAATGCATCCATTTAATAATCTGAATTAAAATTATAATTTACACTCAATACGTTATTATTACGTACTGAGGTGCAGATAATTGCCACTATTTGCAATAAGTAGTATATATAGCAGAAAATCTTGCAATTTGCACTTAGTGTAAATAGCATCTATTGGCAAAATAGCCACTGCCAATTTAAAATATTAAGAAAAACTATAATAATACTAAATGTGTGTGTGGACTCACGTGTGTGTGTTTGGCCGGAGCGTGGAGTCTGGGGCATGATGCAGCGAGAGAGCCATACATGTTCCCCTGCGGTCTGCAAGAGTAGTTCATGGAGCTGGAGAAACCCAACGACGGACTGAAAACAGAAACAACCCACATTAATGGATCAGAGTCAGCTGCGAGCGCGAGGGATATCCAGGGTTCCTGCGCGGTCTGGAAAAGTGTGGGAAAATATTTGCATTTCCAGACTTTTGCCCCCATTTAGTTTTTTATAACAGAAAATTAAGAATTTAATGAAAATAAGTTTATCATACAAGAAGTGTGGTTTCATGGCAGCTGTTTAGTGAACGTCAAACACGACTGAATGAATTCAAGGTGCACTTTTTAATGTGTTTTGCTTTTTGGGTTTCTTCTCATGATATTCTTAGCACTGTATGACATAACCTCGAGGACCTTTGCAAAAATAAAAAATATACAGACTTATGTGCGCATGAGAAACCATTAAACTTAGCATATTGTAGCGTCTGGACCAATCAAACACACAATATATATTTTGTTAGCTATATTTAACAAATACTCTGTAACACCCCTCAGTTAACAAGCCATATGAGGACCTATGGACCCTTCCCCCGAAATGCGTAACACCTCAGGAAAGCAGAACAGGCCTCTGGTTCCATGGCAACCAACGCTGATATCACTGGGTTTATTGCCTAGAGGAATGCGAAGCAGGGAAAATCGATTAATTATTCATATTTCCCCGTGAGCTGATTCGCTACAATATGCACACTGAGCCACCTGTTGTGCCATCAGTCCATGCGTTAAAGAGACCTAAGGCCTTGAAATATGGCATACTGCCCTAACAAAAGCCACATTTTGAACACCTTTTTTTTTTACAGACCCTTGAACTTTGCAAATAGGACAATGCACAAATCTGTATCATGCCATCAGCCCATTTCATGGTTTTTCTGCTGCTAAATTGGACATTATGCCTCGATATTAGAGGTAGTACCATAAGGAAAGCCACATTTTGAGCAAGTAGATCTCTTATTAATTCATGTGCATCCATGCTCTCACTGTATTCATAGTAAGACGGCAGTGATGCACGAAGGAAATCGGTTATATAAAACTAGAAATTGTAATGCGCAAGCACGAGAAAAATTCCCAAGCACATATGAATAGTTTCTCGAGGGCACAAAAAAAAGAAAAAAGCTTCTTGTGTGCATTTATTTTTTATTCATTTTTTATTTTTAAAAATAAAAATATTTACAGACAATAATATTTGTGACACTGGAGCACAAAATTGACCCTTATGACTGGTTTTGTGCTCCAGGGTCACATATACCAAATATAAAGCTGAGAATAGTGCTGTATGAACCATTTGTTTTAAATACAGTCCGAAGATCTGCTGAGAGGTTTGGAAATTTGAGTCTGGAAAAGTATGGAATTTTGAAACGGAAAATGTGTAGAACCCTGGGAATATGAGTGTGTGAATGAAGTGTTAATGATGAATGTCCACCTCATGCCTCCCACAGACAGATGCCCGTATGAGCTGGCAGCGTTCGGCCCGCAGCGCGAGTTCACAAACGCCACCAGAGAGTTGGGCGAGGTGCGGATGACCGTCTGCAGGTCCACGCTGGCGTCAGACAGCGGCGAGATGGACAGAGCACGCTTCTTACTCAGCTTCAGCATGGAGCGAGGCGTCGAGAAACAAGACGCTGAGAGACCAGAGAGAGAGAGAGACCAGATAAAGACCACATTTAACATTTCTTTTTAAAGATTTATTTTTGGCGTTAACATTTAACTTATGTGATTCTTGAGCACAAAAGCAGTGTTAAGTCGCTGGGGTATATTTGAAGCAATAGCCAACAATACATTGTATGGGTCAAAATTATCCATTTTTCTTTTATGCCAAAAATCATTAGGATATTAAGTAAAGATCATGTTCCATGAAGATATTTTGTAAATTTCCTACCGTAAATATATCAAAACTTAATGTTTGATTAGTAATATGCATTGCTAAGAACTTCATTTGGACAACTTTAAAGATGATTTTCTCAATATTTAGATTTTTTTGCACCCTCAGATTCCAGATTTTCAAATAGTTGTATCTCAGCCAAATATTGTCCTATCCTAACAAACCATACATCAATGGAAAGCTTATTTATTCAGCTTTCAGATGATGCATAAATCTCAATTTCAAAACATTTACACTTAAGAGGTTCTGTTAGTTAGCATGCATTAGATACCATCAACTAACGCTGAGCAATTTTATTGCATTTTAAATTAAAGTAGTCAATGTATTGTGAATATACATTAATTAACAACGGGCAATAGAATATGTATCAAATTTATTTAGAATATTTATAAAACCCTAAACATTTAGATAAGGGGTTTCCAATCAGGGTTTGTGAGTTTATGAAAAACTAATCATTAATTAAATCATAAAAATATAAAATTAAAATGAATAGACAACCAAAATTAAACTCTTACATTTTTCAAATTTAGTTTGGATGAAATTAACCATAAAAATGTAAAATTAAAACATAAATAATAAAAAAATAAATAAAAACAACCAAAATTAACCAATTACACTTTTAAAATTTCAAATTGGATACATTTATTTTTGTTAATGCAAGATTTGTAGAATTGGAATTGTGAGTTGTTTAAAAGCTAACAATAAAAAAAAAAAGATTAAAAATAATAAAATTAAAATAAATAAAATAAATAAACTGTAATAAATAAATTAACTTTAATGCAGGGTTTGTGAGCTGATTAAAAGCTAATAATCTAAATAAATAAATATATTAAAATTCAAAACAAATCAAAATAGACAAAAAAAAAACTTTTTAGTTCATTAAATATTTTATTATTTACCTGCATGTCACATTATTATTATTATTAAAGTACCTGCCAAAAGTTTGGAAACATTACAATTATTAATGATTTTGAAATAAATATCTTCTGCTCATCAAGGCTGAATTTATTTGATCAAAATAAAGTAGAAAAAACACCAATATTGTCAAATATTATTACAAATTAAAAAAAAAAAGTTTTCAATTTTAATATAATATAAAATGTAATGTTATTCCTGTGAGGCAAAGCAGAATTTTCTTCATCATTACTCCAGTTTTCAGTGTCACATGATCTTTTAGAAATCGTTACGATTTATTTGACTCTCAAGAAACATTTCTGATTATTATCAATGTTGAAAACAATTTTGCTGCTTCCTATTTTGTGTGGAAATGGTGATACACTTTATTTTTCAGGATTTTTTTAAAAATAGAAAGTTTAATGAACAGTATTTATTTGCATTTATCAAATACATTAATTAAATTTGTTAAAATGACTAACTGAAAAAAAAAATTATAAAATTGCTAAAACAGAAATAAAATCAAACCTAAATATTAATGTAAAAAAAAAGCAAATCCACATAACAAAATGATCAATTACCATTTTAAGTTATTAAATACAAAATATTTTTTTATTTTTTACAAAATAAATAACGAACTAAATGACTAAATAAATAAATAAAAACTAAAATTGAACTAAAACTGAAAAAAATAAAATAAAATCAAACCCAAATAGTAATATATATATAAAAAATAATAATAATAATCTGGCAAAATCACACATTACAAATTGTCATTCAATTGTTAAAAACTAAAATTACTAACTGGAAAAAAATTTAAAACTACATTTGAACTAAAACTGAAATAAAAATAAATCAAACATAAATAGTAGTATTAAAAAAAAGAATAAAAATATAAAAATATAATAGTACTTTTTTCATTTATTTTAAATTAAGCACTAAGATTACTAACTGGGAAAAAACCTAAATATGAGCTAAAACCGAAATAAACATATATCAAACCTAAATAGGATTTTAAATAGAAACTAATAAAAATGGCAAAAACAAAGTTTCTAATTTTTCTTTAGTTTAGGATGAAGCACTGAACTTACTAACTGGAAAAAACTAATTTTAACTACAACTGAAATAAAAATAAATCAAACCTAAATAGTAGGATAAAAAAAACTAATAAAAATGACAAAAGCACATAAAGTTACATATTTTTGTTAAGTTTAAGTTGAAGCACTAAAATTACTATAATAATCTATAAAAACTAAAAATGACAAAAGCACATAACAAAATGACTAAGCACTAAAATTACTAACTGAAAATACAATAAATAAAGACTAAAACTGAACTATCACTGAAATAAAAAGTTAAACCTAAGTAGTGGTATATCAATAAAAAAAATCAGAAGTGCGTAACAAATGACTAAAAATGTAACTAAAATTAAAATGAAAACAAAGTATAAAAACAGCTAATTTAAAACAAAGTGTCTGTTTACACTAAGTGCAAATAATGTATTATTATATATATATAATGTATTTATTAAATATAAATAATTTTAAATGTCTTCACTCACTTTTTATCACTTTCATACATGATGAATAAAATTATAAATTTTAAATCTTATTCAAATGTTTGAGTGGTATCATCGTTTCCACAAAAATATTAAGCAGCAAAACTGTTTTCAGCATTGATGATAATCAGAAATGTTTATTGAGCAGCAAATCAGCATATTATTATGATTTCTGAAGATCATGTGACACTGAAACAGATTTATAAAGGTTTCTCCTAAAATAAAGTTGTCATGTTTTAGAAATGCTAAACGGGTCGGATCATGTTGAAGTCGAGTGAAGGGTTTACAGTGACGGACTGTGATGGAGTTTGTCGTCTCACCGTCTCCTGATGCCATGTGTTCAGATCCCGGCTGGTTATGCGTGAGGTTGTGATGAGATCCCATCATGCTCTGGTTACAGTAGGGGGCGCCGCTGACACCTAAAACAACAACAACAACAACACTGTTATTGCTTTTAACACTAGTGTTCATTACGTCAACGAAAACTATGACGAAAAATATCGACAAGCTTTTTTCCCGTGACTAAGACAAGACGACAATAAGGTCAATAAACGATAACTATGACCAGTGTTGGGGAAAGTTACTTTTAAAAGTAATGTGTTACAATGTTGCGTTACTCCATAAAAAGTAACTAATTACGTTACTTAGTTACTTTTTATGGAAAGTAATGTGACCCACGACACTGACTATGACTATATCAACATGCAATTTCGTTGATGAAAAAAGACGAGACTAAAATGCATAAAAAAAATGTAAACTTTACCAAAAACCTCTTATTTTCGTCAAAAAAAAAAAGCAAAAAAAAAAACTGCTCAACACTCCTCTACTACACGAGCTTTCATGAGTGCGGTTGCCAGATACCGTTTAAATCCCCGAATCAGAGCTTCGCTGTTACAAGGATACATTTTCTGCTCTGTGTTTCGCTTATTTTATGCAATATGGCAACCATGCGCACGCGCTCACTCCTCATTGCAGAGTTTAGCGATCTAAATAAAATTGTCACTAAGCCAGTCTGTGTTCTATCATCTCGACTGTATTGTTTGAGATTGTTGTTTCTGAATAAATGCACTTACTCAACCGCTGTTGTTTTAATAGAGAAATAGGTTATTGCAATTTGGAATTATTGTGGAATTACTAGGAATTTTACTGTTAATATTTTTTGTTTGTTTTACCAGTTTTCACAATGTAGACAGAGAGAGTGCATAAGTCTTTGATATTAATTTATATAATAAATAGCCTATAATAAATCAGTACGCTAGATGAGGTAAAATACACCATGTATGAGTCCCACATTGATTTGTGTTACCTGAAATTTTTATATTATAATCTTTACGATTATAATTTTGAGCAAAAATAATTTTTTTATCAGTTTAACCATTATACAGC
Source organism: Sinocyclocheilus rhinocerous (assembly GCF_001515625.1). Taxonomy (NCBI): domain Eukaryota; kingdom Metazoa; phylum Chordata; class Actinopteri; order Cypriniformes; family Cyprinidae; genus Sinocyclocheilus; species Sinocyclocheilus rhinocerous. The sequence goes on from NW_015644353.1 coordinate 584,894, forward strand.
ATGATGAAAATGTGACTAAGATTTCATCGACTACAGCTAGATTAAAATGCTCAGACATTTCGTTGACTTAAACTTGACTAAACAAAAACAGGACAAAGTTGACTAAATATAATAATGTACATTTGAGTAAGACTAAGACTAAATTAAAAATGGCTGCCAAAAATAATACTGCTGTACGGTTAATTAATAATAATCTTATTGCTAAAATGACTTTTTTCTTTGACTAAAACTATACTAAAATGTTGAGACTTTTACCCCCGGTTTCATAGACAAGGCTTAAGCCTAGTCCTAGACTAAAATGCATGTCTGGGCTATTTCAACTGAAAGAAACTTGCACTTATTGATCTTAAAATATGTCAGATTCATTGTTTTGTCTCAAGATGCACGCTAGTAATGTTTTTATCTATGTCATATTTATAAAAGCTACTTAAATGTCCTAACTGAACTATGGCCAAATACTGGCTTAACCTAAGCCCTGTCTGTGAAACCGGGCCTTAGTCGACTAAAACTAAATAGGATAAGGTTGACTAAAACTAGCAAGGACATTTAACACGGGACTAAGACTAAGAGTAAAATTGAAAATAGCTGACAAAATTAATACTTTATAAAGCGGATAGTTCCGGTGCTTGATTCTGATTGGCTGAGCCGCGTTCGAAGCTGTTGTAAATGACTCTACAAAGTAACATACACCTTTGTTTACGTTTGTGTGTTGCTCGGCAACCACTTTGTTGCAACCACAACTGTTTCTGAGGAGCTACATTGTTTGGTGGAAGAATACTGTTTTTATTAATATCATTACACTTTATTTGCTCTGTTTTATTCTGTGAAACCTTACTATGTATATGGAATAACCGTTTTATAAAAGCAATAACCCCCGTGAAGCCGTGGTTTACAGTGAATTTATAACAGCTAACTCCGCTTCACGTCGTACCTAACAACGCCCCTTAGCTGTTATAAATTCACTGTAAACCACGGCTTCTCAGGGGTTATTGCATTAATTTAACACACACTTCATTTCCTCAGACTCTCAGAATTCAGACTCAGTTAATGTGAGACTCCTCATCTGCGTCTGATGAGTGAATGATAATGACGAGCGCTCACTCTCAGGCGGAGGCATCCCGCGGTGTCCCATCATGCCATGCGGCGGCCGCATGTAGGGGTCCATACAGGCTCCTGGGGTCATGGAGGGGTTAAACATCTCTCTGCTGTCGGGTGGCACCTCGCTGTAGAGCGATCGCACTGACCGAGCCAGTCTGCACACACAAACACATGCACTATTAATTATTATACAGATTTTTTTTTTTTTTAATTATACATACACACATACTTCAATTAATTGTTATATATACAAAATAAAATATATTAATACAAATAAATACATGCATATAGTGAAAGTGACGTGACATGTGGCCAAGTATGGTAACCCATACCCGGAATTAGTGCTCTGCATTTATCCCATCCAAATGCACACGCACACACAGAGCAGTGAACACACACACACACACACACAGCAAATTATTATTTTACTTACACTAAGTTAATTATTTAATAATCAATATTGAATAATTAAATTATTATACTTATATATATACAGTGGGTACGGAAAGTATTCAGACCCCCTTAAATTTTTCACTCTTTGTTATATTGCAGCCATTTGCTAAAATCATTTAAGTTAATTTTTTTTCCTAATCATACTTTCCGTACCCACTGTATATATATGTGTAAATAATATATACATGTCTATTTTATATTAAAAATTACAGTATATAAAGAGAGTAGAAGAAAAATTATAAGTATGTTTAATTCATATAGACTTAAAGTACATCTAAATTAAAGTACATCTAAAATGTATTTTTTTAAATACACACATATACAGAAGTAAATATAGAAATAGGGCTAATACATACATACATAGATGGATACAATATATATTTTATAAAAACATCTATATCTCTTATCTTTTAAATTAAAAAAGTATAAGTATGCATATGCTTTAATTAGTACATGTATAATATAAATAAATTATAGTAATATAATCAATATATAATATAATATAATATAATATAAAAGCGTCTGCTAAATGACTAAATGTAAGTGTCACTATATGAGCACTAGTACTAAAGATAATTGACTTGGTACTAAATAATGTGGAGAACATTAGTGAGGGTTTATTGTGATTCCTCCATAGGGCCACTAAGAGGCGCCACTTCCTTCAGCTTTTCTTCAGAGTACCACCAAGGAAAGACTAGAAACACATCATTGGGAATCCCCAACATTCCTCCACTTTCCTCTTTCTCCACCTTCCCATATTGATCCGCTTTTCCCATCTCTTCTGTCTGTCTGTCTGTGGTGATGAGATGTAGAGTGGTGTTCAGTGACGGTGGTCTCTGTAATTCCACTGAACGCTGTGTGTGTGAGTGAGTGTGTGTGTGTGTGTGTGTGTGAGTGAGTTTGTGAGCGTGTGTTTGTGTGTGTGTGTGCGTGTGGGTGAGTGTGTGTGTGTG
>NW_015644353.1:587436-592148 GCF_001515625.1 Sinocyclocheilus rhinocerous
GTGTGTGTGTGTGTGTGTGAGTGAGTGAGTGAGTGAGTGAGTGAGGGTGTGTGTGTGTGTGTGTGTGTGTGTGTGAGTGTGAGTGTGAGTGTGTGTGTGAGTGTGTGTGTTCCAGCGCTTTAATCTCCTCACACTAATCCAGCACAGCTCGCTTGCTCTCTCTCTCCCCAAAACTCTGCCTTTCTCTCCCCATCAGCCCTTCTCTTTCCTCTTTCTCCTTGTTTTCTGTCTCTCTCTCTCTCTCTGTTCCCTCTGCTGTAGATCTGTTGTTCTCTCTTGTGCAAACTCCGTTCTCTCTCTCTCTGGAAAAGATCATATTCAATGAGCATCTTTGCCTTGTTTTCCTAAACATTCCTAAAAGAAGACGATCTGATAAGCACAATTGTTGCTATTAAGAGATAAATATTAATATTTAGACTTATTCGATTATTTATTTGAAATATATGTATTATTCAGTCACAGAATTTGCCTTTAAAATGAGATCTGTTTCATTTGTTTTCATTTGTATATTCAAGACGAAAATGATCTAAAAACAGTTGTTGCTCAAGTGAATTTATGTTGTTTTAAGGATGTTTTGTGTATTGTCGTTTAGAAGGTTTCTCCCTCGTAAAACTTTAGTATGCTGTAGGCAACTTTTGTAAACATTGCTTGACACTTTTGTAAGAACTATTCCATTAAGATCTGACAGTTTTTTTGGTTGACACGACTGAATAAAGCTGTTATTCTAAAATTCAGTTCTGTCTCTCGGAGGAAACCTGAGTCTGGTTTGGTCAGTCATGCGGAGAGTTTCTGCTCTCTGACCAGTAATAAGCAGCTGTGAGAGAGAAAGCGGCCGAGAGACACAGAGAAACTCAGAGAGAGAGAGAGAGAGAGTGTCTGACGCCGGCTCAACATGGGTGGCATTCAGCCGGAGGAGGAGCGAGAGACTGGATCTGACCTCATCATTAATAACCATCATTAACCTCAAAAGAGACTAAATTAACCAGAGCACGATGGTTAGAAAACTACCAGATAAAACAAGGTCAAAAGGTCAAACTATAATTCCTGTGATTGCACAACAGTTTCTAATAAAGTTATAAAATAATCATGATCAGTGAGAAGGAGTTAAAAATAATTGAACTTGACAATTACCTTGAAAAATACCAGCCATAAATAATTCTAAATAATTAATAAAACAATAAGAAATCGTGTTGTAGTTCCTTAAAAAAGTAATACATTTTTAAAAAATATTTTTAGACACATTTTTTCTGATTGGCTAATTTAACTTCGAGCCAAAACTATTTTTTGTTCACTTACTGAGACATTATTCAATATATTAACCCATGGATTCCTAAACGTTTTTGTTATCTGAACCCAAAACTTTTATTTGAAGTACACCTGAGATTTTAAGTTAATTTTTCAATAATTTAACACATTCATATGTTCTCTGACATTGGTTAATGGCCACATTAAACAACAATTAATATATTTAATACGTTATTATATTTTAATATTATATTCTATAATTAATATTTAAAATAAATTTATATTATTTATTTATAAATATTATATAATAGATATTTATATATTATATTTATTTATATTTTAAATTTATATTAATAAAAACATATATTGACAAAAATATACAAGTAAATAATAATAAAATTTATATTAATAAAAGATAAAATTATATAATTTATTTAACAATATATAATATTTCAGACGGAACCTTTTTTTGTGATTATTTTTCTTTTAATTACATTTCAAATGACCCATTACAAATATCCTAACACATTTTTTAAGGTAACATAATGATTATCATTAAATTAATAGATACGAAAACGCGTGCCTAACCTGTTGGCTATTGTTTTGTAGCCTATTGACTGATGGAAGTGGACTGTTGCTCTTGCTCTTGGCTCCGCCCCTCAAATGCATTCGCTGTTTTTAATAGGTAAGCGTCCTGTAACTTGCGTATATTTGCATAATTCATGAGACGTGGTTCTATGGCCCCGCCTCCGCCATAGTTGTCAACAGTCAGTTCAAGATGGCTGCGCTGCCGATGGTGAGGGTTGCGCTGCTCATCGCGTTTTCGGTGTTTCTGACGCTCACCCTGGGCTTCGGCTTGCCGTCTGTGCTCAACCTCTTCGCGCGATGCTGCGGCTTCCCGGAGGCGAGCGTCACCGAGAGCATAGTGCTGCTGTACGCGCTGTTCGTGCTGTACGTGGCCATGCCGCGTCTGCCCCGCGGGACAGTGAAGGTAACGGTACAGTGAGCAACTTACACATCAACAAAAACTAACGGCATTTCATGTGGCGTATAACGTTACGATATTATATGAGATTTTATTGTCGGGCTGAAAATCTGTTTTTCACTCTCATAAACATTGCACATTATATCTTACTCTCAAACACTATGTTACAATCCTACAGCACCTTAAGTTAGTGTACTTTTGATTTTTGATTAAGTGTCTTATTCAATTACATCATGCACAAAAAAAAAAAGTGTATTTTTGTCCATTTTATTGAATTCTGTAAACTTGTACCTCCAGTTTGGTTGTAATGCAAGTTCATTGTGCAGGACATAACGTTATGTATTATTACCATGCAATAAGTGGTACATTATGCAATGTGTGTATGTATGAGTGGGTGCCTGCAATGAAATATATTAATAATTAACTATCTTTGCCTTATATAAGGCAAAGATAGTTAATTATTAATATATTTCATTGCAGGCACCCACTCATACATACACACATTGCATAATGTACCACTTATTGCATGGTAATAATACATAACGTTATGTCCTGCACAATGAACTTGCATTACAACCAAACTGGAGGTACAAGTTTACAGAATTCAATAAAATGGACAAAAATACACTTTTTTTTTTTGTGCATGATGTAATTGAATAAGACACTTAATCAAAAATCAAAAGTACACTAACTTAAGGTGCTGTAGGATTGTAACATAGTGTTTGAGAGTAAGATATAATGTGCAATGTTTATGAGAGTGAAAAACAGATTTTCAGCCCGACAATAAAATCTCATATAATATCGTAACGTTATACGCCACATGAAATGCCGTTAGTTTTTGTTGATGTGTAAGTTGCTCACTGTACCGTTACCTTCACTGTCCCGCGGGGCAGACGCGGCATGGCCACGTACAGCACGAACAGCGCGTACAGCAGCACTATGCTCTCGGTGACGCTCGCCTCCGGGAAGCCGCAGCATCGCGCGAAGAGGTTGAGCACAGACGGCAAGCCGAAGCCCAGGGTGAGCGTCAGAAACACCGAAAACGCGATGAGCAGCGCAACCCTCACCATCGGCAGCGCAGCCATCTTGAACTGACTGTTGACAACTATGGCGGAGGCGGGGCCATAGAACCACGTCTCATGAATTATGCAAATATACGCAAGTTACAGGACGCTTACCTATTAAAAACAGCGAATGCATTTGAGGGGCGGAGCCAAGAGCAAGAGCAACAGTCCACTTCCATCAGTCAATAGGCTACAAAACAATAGCCAACAGGTTAGGCACGCGTTTTCGTATCTATTAATTTAATGATAATCATTATGTTACCTTAAAAAATGTGTTAGGATATTTGTAATGGGTCATTTGAAATGTAATTAAAAGAAAAATAATCACAAAAAAAGGTTCCGTCTGAAATATTATATATTGTTAAATAAATTATATAATTTTATCTTTTATTAATATAAATTTTATTATTATTTACTTGTATATTTTTGTCAATATATGTTTTTATTAATATAAATTTAAAATATAAATAAATATAATATATAAATATCTATTATATAATATTTATAAATAAATAATATAAATATTTATATATAACCTTAATATAAATACAACTTTATGGAAAAACTGTAACAGTAGTTTTAAAAATCATGATTGAAAACAAGAAAGGAGTGTAATCTCATTATAGCCTACGAATGTATTTGTTATTGTACAGTAGAAACAGCAACGACTATAGCGCTAGGTGACGCTTGCTGTTTCTGTCATTAAAAATACCTATAAAATAATTTTGCTTGACTTAAGAACTACACGAAAATAAGAATATTTCATAAATACAAACACTAAAATAATTAATGTAAAGATGCCGTTCCACCAACAACCACAGGGTGTCGTAACAATTTATAAATTCATAATTTCCTGATTTTTCTTTTCTTTTTCGTAATGCTACTGTTGTATGAAATCTTTCCACAAATATTGTCTAAATGTTTCTATTTCTCAAATATTATTTTATGTATTATCTATTACAGTTAATTATTACATTAATATAACATTAAAAAAAAGAATACATTTCACACATAATCATTTTGAAAGTTTTATTTTGAAGCCAGAGGGGACAATGGCCCTGTAACACGGAATAAAAGAAAACGGAGATACAAAAAGACAAAAGAAAAACGCAAAGATATAAAAAGGAAGATATGTGACCATAGACTGCACAGTGAGAAGACGGTAACAGCAGCTGTAAGCCAGAGAACACAAACACACCATCCAGCATGTGAACAGAAGATCAACCAGACCAACATTCAAGAGCATGAAGCCTTTCAAAAGTCAAGAATCAACAACAGGTGAAGAAAAAGAGAAGCATTAAAAATATAACCACACATTCTGAGTTTGATTTTCTTGATGAAAAAGTAAGAATATTTGATTTAAAAGTGCTAGGATTGGCAACATGATGTGCTCTAGTTAAAGGTGCAGTACTTTTTTT
>NW_015644353.1:597818-600196 GCF_001515625.1 Sinocyclocheilus rhinocerous
TGTGAGTGAGTGTTTGAGTGTGTGTGTGTGTATGTATGTGAGTGAGTGAGTGTGTGTGTGTGTGTGTGTGTGTGTGTGTGAGTGTGAGTGTGAGTGTGTGTGTGTGTGTGAGTGTGTGTGTTCCAGCGCTTTAATCTCCTCACACTAATCCAGCACAGCTCACTTGCTCTCTCTCTCTCCCCAAAACTCTGCCTTTCTCTCCCCATCAGCCCTTCTCTTTCCTCTTTCTCCTTGTTATCTGTCTCTCTCTCTCTCTCTGTTCCCTCTGCTGTAGATCTGTTGTTCTCTCTTGTGCAAACTCCGTTCTCTCTCTCTCTGGAAAAGATCATATTCAATGAGCATCTTTGCCTTGTTTTCCTAAACATTCCTAAAAGAAGACGATCTGATAAGCACAATTGTTGCTATTAAGAGATAAATATTAATATTTAGACTTATTCGATTATTTATTTGAAATATATGTATTATTCAGTCACAGAATTTGCCTTTAAAATGAGATCTGTTTCATTTGTTTTCATTTGTATATTCAAGACGAAAATGATCTAAAAACAGTTGTTGCTCAAGTGAATTTATGTTGTTTTAAGGATGTTTTGTGTATTGTCGTTTAGAAGGTTTCTCCCTCGTAAAACTTTAGTATGCTGTAGGCAACTTTTGTAAACATTGCTTGACACTTTTGTAAGAACTATTCCATTAAGATCTGACAGTTTTTTTGGTTGACACGACTGAATAAAGCTGTTATTCTAAAATTCAGTTCTGTCTCTCGGAGGAAACCTGAGTCTGGTTTGGTCAGTCATGCGGAGAGTTTCTGCTCTCTGACCAGTAATAAGCAGCTGTGAGAGAGAAAACAGCCGAGAGACACAGAGAAACTCAGAGAGAGAGAGAGAGAGAGTGTCTGACGCCGGCTCAACATGGGTGGCATTCAGCCGGAGGAGGAGCGAGAGACTGGATCTGACCTCATCATTAATAACCATCATTAACCTCAAAAGAGACTAAATTAACCAGAGCACGATGGTTAGAAAACTACCAGATAAAACAAGGTCAAAAGGTCAAACTATAATTCCTGTGATTGCACAACAGTTTCTAATAAAGTTATAAAATAATCATGATCAGTGAGAAGGAGTTAAAAATAATTGAACTTGACAATTACCTTGAAAAATACCAGCCATAAATAATTCTAAATAATTAATAAAACAATAAGAAATCGTGTTGTAGTTCCTTAAAAAAGTAATACATTTTTAAAAAATATTTTTAGACACATTTTTTCTGATTGGCTAATTTAACTTCGAGCCAAAACTATTTTTTGTTCACTTACTGAGACATTATTCAATATATTAACCCATGGATTCCTAAACGTTTTTGTTATCTGAACCCAAAACTTTTATTTGAAGTACACCTGAGATTTTAAGTTAATTTTTCAATAATTTAACACATTCATATGTTCTCTGACATTGGTTAATGGCCACATTAAACAACAATTAATATATTTAATACGTTATTATATTTTAATATTATATTCTATAATTAATATTTAAAATAAATTTATATTATTTATTTATAAATATTATTTAATTCTAAAATAAATAAATATTATTACATTTGTTTAAATAAATGTAATTGCTTTTGTCTTAAAATTATTTACGCAAAGTTTAGATTTTTTGATTGAACTGATTGTTACATTTTCATCAACTTACAAACCCTAGTTTTGGAAACCCTGTGCATAATTCCAGCAAAAGCATTATTTTTGTTACAGAAATAAACAAAATTTGATCATGCTTCACACTGCACCGGTTTTGTTTGTTTTTGCTCTACCTGTGTGTTCATGTGGAGGACGGCTGATATGAATCAGATGTGTTTTAGTGTGGGATTGTGGGTAATGTGAGAGATCGTACCCTCGGCTCGGCTGGTTGGCGGTGTTGTTGTAGTGGTACAGCCCCTGATGCGGCTGCATATCCACTGGCATTGAAACGAACACACCCGCTACAGCCACAGACCTCTGCAGGAACACACACACACACACACACGACAGCGTTAGACCTGATGCAACACACACAGCACAGCTCATGCACACTGAGCTTCATAATACTGTGTGTTTTCATCATGCACCTTTCTTTAAAGTCAGTAGGAGCATATTAAAACAACATGGTTTGAGTACCAACATAGTAGTTTAAGTAAAGGACATTTTTTGGATATGCAATACACAGGCTGTCATGCAAGCATGTGTGTGTGTGTGTAGGTGTATATCTGGTAACGTGTGCTAATGAGTTTCAGGCGCTAAATAGAGATCTTGTATGAAGCCACAGCTGCCCGACCCAATAAATACCATGAGGGAGGTCTACACACACACACACACACACACACACACACACTCATACACACAGGTT
>NW_015644353.1:600661-606351 GCF_001515625.1 Sinocyclocheilus rhinocerous
CAGGTTTTGCGATCCTGTTGCATAAAAAAGTACACCCATCCAACATACACACACACACACACACACACACACACGACAGCGTTAGTCCTGATGCAACACACACAGCTCAGCTCATGCACACTGAGCTTCATAATACTGTGTGTTTTCATCATGCACCTTTCTTTAAAGTCAGTAGGAGCATATTAAAACAACATGGTTTGAGTACCAACATAGTAGATTAAGTAATGGACATTTTTTTGGATATGCAATACACACACTGTCATGCAAGCATATGTGTGTGTGTGTAGGTATATATCTGGTAACGTGTGCTAATGAGTTATAGGCGCTAAATAGAGATCTTGTATGAAGCCACAGCTGCCTGACCCAATAAATACCATGAGGGAGGTCCACACACACACACACACAGCACATATGGACACACACCTGTCAGAACTCACAGGGGAATCACAGGCATGACGGGGACAAAAATGTCACTGTGTGACCATCAGTCAGCTACAAAATAACCTGTCAAACAGGTAAAATATATTAAAAATTTTTTTTAACAATTTGTTTTAATATTATTTCTTTTTTATTCTATGATTTTAATTTTATTTACATTTTAAATTTATGCATTTGGCAGATGCATTTATCCAAAGCAACATTTTTCACACATTCTCTGGGAATTGAACCCATGATCTTGGTGTTGCTAGTGCAGTGCTCTTCTTTTTAAGCTACAGGACGGCTATTTTATACATATATTTTATGCAAATATAAAAAAAAAACAAGCTGTCCTAACCAAACATGATGCTGTATGTTTCCAGCAACAAGCAGGTTTCATGTCAGAGTGACACAGTGTTTGGAGTGGGATTCTAGACCAATGAGATTCCACGGTGGGCGGGGCTACACAGAACAACAACACAGAAATAAAAACCAAACAACTGACAAAACTCACTCATCACTTGTTGCTATTTAGGACAAAACTCAGACTGAGTTTGAGGCAGTAAAGAATTTAATACTTATATTAATCAAGGCTGCATTAAACTGATCAAAAGTGCCAGTAAAGACATTTATAAAGTTCCAAAAGATTTCTATTTCAAATAAATGCTGTTCTTTTGAACTTTCTGTTCATCTGTGAATCCTGAAAAATAAAATGCATCACAGTTTCCACAAAAATATTGTGCAGCACAACTGTTTTCAACATTGATAATAATCAGAAATGTTTCTTGAGCAGCAAATCAGCATCTTAGAATGATTTCTGAAGATCATGTGACACTGAAGACTGGAGTAATGATGCTGAAAATACAGTTTTGATCACAGAAATAAATGACAGTTTAACAGATATTCACATAGAAAACAGCTATTTTATATTGCAATAATATTTCACAATTTTTACGGTATTTCTGATCAAATAAATACAGCTCTGGTGAGCAGAAGAGACTTCTTTCAAAAACATTCAAATCTGACTGATTGCTAGTTTTGGTGGTGCATGTTTTCTGTGAGGCTGAGTGTAAAATCTGTTGGCGGTTTCAGCAGACACACTCTCTCTCTCTCTCTCTCTCTGTTGGCAGCTGGTCTCTCTCTCTCTCTGTCTCTCTCTCTGTCTCTCTGTTGGCTGCTGGTCTCTCTCTCTCTCTCTCTCTCTCTCTCTCTCTGTTGGCTGCTGGTCCCTCTCTCTCTCTCTGTGTGGATCCTCCTCCTCCTCCTCCTCCTCTCTGTCGAGGTGGGTGTTCTGGCTGTTATGACTTGGAGAGGATAATGGCAGCTCTAATGTAGCCAGCCGTTCCTGATGTGGCCCAAAACGAGAGGAATGGGCCGGGTTTGGGATCGGACCAACCACAGCCAGATTCCACCTCCGTTTCTTCCCCTCCGTCTCTCTCAATAGCATTGTTTTTCTTCAATGGTAAACTTTGTTTTCCAGCTCTGGCTTTGTTTTCATAACCCGACTCGAACGCCCCTCGACGAATTCTTCACTCGGTTATTCCCTCGGAGCCACAACAACCCGTTTACTAACCCTACAACTAGTTAACTCCAGCACTAGCTCATTAAAATGCAAATAATCGCACAACAGTCTTGATTTATTTAGCTTTTGAGCCTGTTCACAACAAGGGTTATTATAGATAACTCAAATTAAAACCTTTTAAAACATTGTTACTTAAAATTAAATAACATCGAGGACAATGGACATTTTTTTTTTAACTTTGTGTTATCCTTGACAAATGAGTTTATATAACAACTTTTTGTCTAATAAATCAAAAACAAAGTAAACATTAACTGAAATACAATATTAAAAACGTACTTCAGCTATTTGACAACAACAATTTTACATACATTTTTTACATAATTTTTATTTTGTTTAACGATGTACTAAAATAACTAAAACTGAAAAATGTATATATACAGTGAGTACGGAAAGTATTCAGACCCCCTTAAATTTTTCACTCTTTGTTATATTGCAGCCATTTGCTAAAATCATTTAAGTTAATTTTTTTTCCTCATTAATGTACACACAGCACCCCATATTGACAGAAAAACACAGAATTGTTGACATTTTTGCAGATTTATTAAAAAAAAAAAACTGAAATATCACATGCTCAGTATTTAGAGTAGAAGCAGAATACTTTCCGTACCCACTGTATATATAGAGAGAGAGAGAGATAAAAAAAACTAACTAAAAATGACTAAAAACAACAATTATAAAAGTTTTAACTAAAATTTAAATGAAAACGCAATATATGGAAACTGATCCAAAATATTAATAAAAACTACAGCTGTATCGACACTATAATAACACATGCCTTTTAGCTTTGGAACACTGACATTTATATTGAACTGAATTAAATCAACATTGAGTTGAATTTTCTTCTGTGGAGCTGCTTTACAGCTGAAGTCATTTCATAACTGATGAATTTTATAACACTTATTTTCCTGTTTATTTGTGTGAAGCTGCTTTGAAATAATCTGTATGGTATAAATCGCTATATAAATAATAAAAGTGAGTTGATTTGACCTGAGAAAGACAGAAAGATGAAATATGTGGCACAAGTGAGTTAATATTTCACAAAAGCATTAATTTAAGTGCATGAATGCCAGATTGTTGCAACAAATGTTGCAAGAAAGATTCTTTTGGAATTAAATCGCTCCGCTGTCGTCATGGCAACCGTAATCTGTTTAAAGGAAACTTCAGTGAAAAGGGCGTCTTCTTTTTCCAACCTCTCTCTCTCTCTCGTGACGTCCATACCTGTGGTTTCCCCAAACCTCACACCTCCGTCTGCTCTCCCTCTCCTCACTTACACATGACTGTACCCAAAAAGAAGCTCATCTTTTCTTCTGGGTGAAGAAGCAGACTCACAGCTGCTGAACACACTTGTGCTTGCTTACCTTCTCTCACACACACACACACACACACTCTTCCTCTATGACCAATCTGCCCCAGAATAGCATCTCTAAAGCCTCGTAATAGCAGCAGAGTTCCTGTGACCACAAGAATTATGTGTAAAATAGACAAAATACCCATAATCACCATGAGCGGCCCTACTGGTGTGTGTGTGTGTGTGTCTGAGTTTTCCAGTGCTGGTTAAGTCAGTCATGACTAGTACTAGCCCACCCATAACACCCTAGCAACTGCACAGCAACACCCTGGCAACCACCCAGAACACCTGAGCTGCAAAAACGACTAATTGGTATTTTTGTTTTGTTTTCCATGTATCAAAATTAAGTGGGTTTATGCTTAAAACGACAAACAAAAAATATTCTGTTAGTGGTGTGAGAAAAATAATATTATTGATATGAATCTATTATAAATTAGGGCTGTCAAAATGGCTGAAAAACTAAATTAGAATTTTGTACTTAAATATTATCAATATTCGAATTTAAAAGGCATAATTTCAGTTAGGGGGGGAAAAAGCTTTTGGCTTCTCTCCTGAGGCCACAAGAGGGCGCATCGAGCAAAATATTACTAATGCACGTTTACTCAAAGCAATAAAATAACATGACTATCTGTGAAAAAAGTGCATAATGCTTAAAATAATGTTTATAAACCATATATAATTAATTAAGTTGCTTAATTAGAAACAAAACAGCATCATGTATGTATGTATAGTTTAATACAAAGGACCGAAAACCAATCACAAATAGTACTTTTTTTCATTTAAAAACATGAGTTGCAGTGGGATGGTGAAAAACCGCCATAAAGTCTTGAGACGTGTTTTTTAAAAGTTGAACTTACATTAATATTACATGGCTTTCTAAACATGCGCCTCTTTTGTGCGAGACGCGAGTGCAACGCTGATAGATGTCCCTCTAGAAAATGTGATAAATATGTGTTCTGTGTGAACGGCTTGGTTTCAGTTTTGACGTAAACAACATCTTCTCCGCATTGATGTTCTCTTTTTCCGCAATATTTTGAATGAACAATGTAGCATAGCCGCATCCAGTGGGTTCAACCGGATAGGCTAAAAAAAGCATAAAAATGCAATGACACTAAAATTTGTGACGCACACCTAAAATTCGAATGCAACATTTTTGCATTCGAATGTGGATTTATATTTTAAATTTGACGAATATTCGAAATTCGAATTTTTTTTGACAGCCCTATTATAAATAATATTGTTTTCCCTCTGATTTTAAATTTTTTTTAGAAAACAAAACTTAATAGCTATTCAGTCACTTTGCAGCTCCAGTAATGCATCTTGATTTGAGAATGTTTAGATATTTGTACTGGAAAACAAGACAGAAACACTGAGAAGAAAATCATTCTTGCAACCACCGAAATCTGCATAGCAACACCCTGGCAACCACTCAGCTGCATAGCAACACCATGGAAACTACCCATAGCTGCATAGCAACACCCTGGCAACCACTCAGCTGCATAGCAACACCATGGAAACTACCCATAGCTGCATAGCAACACCCTGGCAACCACTCATAGCTGCATTGCAACACCCTGGCAATCACTCATAGCTGCATAGCAACACCATGGAAACTACCCATAGCTGCATAGCAACACCCTGGCAACCACTCATAGCTGCATAGCAACACCATGGCAACTACCCATAGCTGCATAGCAACACCCTGGCAACCACTCATAGCTGCATAGCAACAACATGGCAACTACCCATAGCTGCATAGCAACACCCTGGCAACCACTCATAGCTGCATAGCAACTCCCTAGCAAGTCAACCATCCACAGCTGCATATGGCTGGCAACCATATCACCCAGTAGCCCAAGACTGGTTGCCCACTGAAGCTAAGCAGGTTTGAGCTGGTTAGTACCTGGATGGGAGACCGCCTGGGAAAACTAGGTTGCTACTGGAAGAGGTGTTAGTGAGGCCTCACCCTGCGGTCTGCATGGGTCCTAATGCCCCAGTATAGTAATGGGGACACTATACTGTAAAAAAGTACCGTCCTTCGGATGAGATGTTAAACCGAGGTCCTGACTCTCTGTGGTCATTAAAAAAAATTTGAAAAAAAAAAAAAAAAAATACATTTGCCCATTGGCCTCTGACTAGGGCTGCACGATATATCGTTTCAGCATCGATATCGCGATGTGCGCATCCGTGATAGTCACTTCGCAGGATGTGCGATGTTTAGTATCTGGCTACTGATCGTTATATTTATACTGATTGTTTTCTTTGCTCACACACAGACACGGTGTCTACACCGGACACGACAGCTGTACAGAGATACCCATTTTAAATACATTTAGTAGCAGA
>NW_015644353.1:608790-610782 GCF_001515625.1 Sinocyclocheilus rhinocerous
GCAGGATGTGCGATGTTTAGTATACTGATCGTTATATTTATACTGATTGTTTTCTTTGCACACACACAGACACGATGTCTACACCGGACGCGACAGCTGTACAGAGATACCCATTTTAAATACATTTAGTAGCAGAGCTACTGCACTCGAGTTTCAGTGCTGGAAATCCATTTATCCTTTGTTGAAACTTCCGCGTCGTCGTGGAGAGCGCAGGTCACGGTTGCTTAGCAACAGCAGACACCACGTAAGTGCGAGCTCCCGAGCACTTTGGCAAGAAGGAGAAAGCGGTGCGGCTGGCATTTTCCCACGCGTTTTTAGGCGCGACATGTGAAAGGCCCCAAAGTCTGTCTACACTGGACGCGACAAAGCGACCGTTGCATATCATTTGAACTTTGTGTCAGTACGTCATAAAGAGAACGCGGCATCAGTTTATTGTCGGGGATTTGTCGTGCCCTGCGCATCCAGTGTAGACAATCACACAGTATCACTCATTATAATGGGTTCATTGGATTTTGTCGCGTCAAGCCGCTCGCGTCCGGTGTAGACACGGTGAGAGCCACGCAGATGCACGTGAACACTGAATTCTGTTCACTTCTGCGTCTATTTGTGCCTGAAATACTGTGCTCTGCAAGTATCCTTGTAAACGCAGTTGCTTATGGCTTAGGTGAAGGGAAACAATTGAGAAAGAAAATGGATGTGTATAACAGTAGCCTATATTGGTTTACAGCAGTTTAATGTTCCTGAGGCTTTCTGTGTTATGAATGTTATTCAAACAACAAAACACAAAGAAAAATCACTTTTGTAGCTTTAACACAGATTTATTAGATTTAATTTATACAGTCAACCCTCTACATTGCGAGTAAATCACTCGCATATACCACTAAATCTTCATTCTGGCGACTAAATGATGTCTAATATTAGCCAATTGCTAATAAATTCTCAGATTTTACTTGCCAGTGTGTGAGTTGGAGGCTAAGTATAAGTTTAGCTCAGATATATTTTCACTCGCCGAACACTCTCTGACTGAGCGCATCAGAGTTCTTGGGAAATTATGCGCATGGCATAATTTAGGTGGCCTAGGAGCAAAAGCAAATCCCGCTTGCTGCAATGGTTAGAATCTAACAAGTTTGATGCGATTGTGACTATGCGATCTATTTTTTCTTTGGGGAGAGAGGCTTGGAGTTTTACGGAGTCAAGGAGGATACCGAGAAATTCCAAGGATGTAGAAGGGCCCTCGGTTTTTGCGGGAGAGAGGGGAACTCCTAGTTTTGAAAACACTGATTGGACGACGGTTAGGTGTTTGGCTGCAGGGGAATGACTTGGAGAAATGACGAGGAAATCGTCGAGGAGATGGATGAGGTATGGGATGGCATAATTGTTTTGTAAAATCCAGCAGAGCGCTTCAGAAAGCATATCAAAAATCCAACCAAGCGTTTACTCACTCACGTCTCAATTGCAATCCAAAATGTCTCAGAAACCAATCGTTGACAGTGATCTCACAGACTCTGAAGATGATCTCGTTGAGCCTTCCCCTCTGGCTGTGTGGCGTAGCTCTCACATTCAGTGTCACGACTCTCCGTGGGCTCAGTGGCCTTCAGAAAAAATCATTAACACCCTAGAGGTTCAAGGCATTCCTATCAACAACAATCTCTCGAGAGAAGATCTCCTCGAACTGGCTTCCAACACTCTGGCTGGCTCCTCTGTTACACCTGTGGATTCCTTCCCGACAACTCCAACACCCCTAGCTCAGCCCAAGCTAGCCTGTAGGAAGCATACAGCTAAGTCGTCTTCTCCCAGATCAACAAAACGACATAAGCCTTCTGCGCAATCGTCTCCTCCTCGCCATGAACCTGTGGATATTAATAGTCAACTTTCACAGGCCATTCAAGGCCTCTCAGAGACAGTGAAAGGCCTCTAATCTAGGTTAAAGGGGTCATATGACGTTGCTAAAAAGAACATTATGTTGTGTATTTGGTGTAATGCAATGTGTTT
>NW_015644353.1:610871-613817 GCF_001515625.1 Sinocyclocheilus rhinocerous
TGATTTACTCGCCTACAAAATCACCCCAATCATTTTTTTTTCCCCAAATAAACTATTTAAGTCATGTGGTGATTTTTTTTTTTCATATCGCAATATACAGTATATCGCCGAAAAATAAAATATCGCAATGTGAGTTTTTTCCAATACCGTGCAGCCCTACCTCTGACCATCATGGCCTCCTAACAATGCCCATATCTGCTGATTGGCTTCATCACTCTGTCTCCTCTCACTCTGGCAACCACTCACAGCTACATAGCAACACCTTGGCAACCACTCACAGTTGCATGGCAACACCCTGGCAAGTCAACCACCCACTTCTGCTTAGCAACACCTTGGCAACCACTCACAGCTACATAGCAACAGCCTTGCAACCACTCACAGCTGCATAGCAACACCCCGGCAACCACTCACAGCTGCATAGCAACACCTTGGCAGCCACCCATAGCTGCATAGCAACACCCTGGCAAGTCAACCACCCACTTCTGCTTAGCAACACCTTGGCAACCACCCACAACTTCATAGCTAACCCTGGCAACCAGTCACAGTTGCATAGCAACACCTTGACAACCACCCACAACACATCATGGCAACGAGTTTTCCACACGCAAGCATCACTTTCATCTTGAGGAAATGTCAGTCTAGTTATTAAACAGCTGTGAACTCTTACTGTAAGCAAACACGCAGCAATCACAGCAGTTACTGGAAACATGAACACCAGGAATCCAGCAGAACTTCATGACTGAAGAAACTCCACAGGAGACCAGCCAATCATCATATAGGCCTACACACGACTACTGACTCTACACAATTACATCAACACAAACACAACACACATGAGCCGTTTACACAGACCCACAATACTGATTATTATAAAAAATTACAAAAATGTACATACACAAAGTGTAAAGAGTAAAAAATTTCACTCATTAGATACAAAATACCAAGTGTCATTTGTAGTAAAGGAACAAGCACAAAAACATTTTAGAAGCAGAAGTTTGTCCGGTTTGATAAAAGCAATGAATAAGACGACAGCAGTTGATGAAATGATTAAAAACAGCTGAAGGAAAGTGATGCGACTGATGAAGATCCGGCAGTATCTGCGTGTGTGGACGGGCTCGTTGTGTGGTCCTGTTGGATCAGAACTCATTCACTGCACTGCGATAAAGGCATAAAGTGTTTATACACATGTGTAAATCATCTGTAAGGATGTGTGTGTGTGTGTGAGAGTCTGTTCAGTGTTCAGTGTGACTGGACCCGAGCCGAACATCAGTCTCTCACTGTACCAAACACTGACGCTTAAACCACTCACAGATCTCTGAGATATTAATTCCTTGCATTTCTGAAAATCATTTCACATACAAACTCTGTTTGGTTTTTGTAAACTTCACAGTTCTATCACTTCAACAATGGTGACAAAACTGTAATAATATAAACATTTGTCATGTATTACATGCTTCAATTTATATATATATATATATATATATATATTTTTTTTTTAAGTGATAAAAATATGACCCATTTTAATGTTTAATTTTTTTTTACATTTCAAATGTTGACTACTATATATGTGTATATATATATATATATTTATCAGTCTGGCAAGTAAACAAAAAAATTTACTAGCCAATGGCGATTCAATTGCCAAGGTGTCCATAGAGGGTTGATATAGTAAATAAATCATAATAAAATAAACATTTGTAACCATATATATATATATATATATATGAGAAAGAACGTTAAAGGGTTAGTTCAACCAAAAATGAAAGTTCTGTCATTAATTACTCTCCCTCATGTCGTTCCAAACCTGTAAGACCTTCGTTCATCTTCAGAACACAAATTAAGATATTTTTGATGAACTCCGAGAGCTCTCTGATCTCCGTAGACAGCAAGGATCCTAACACGATCAACGCACAGAAACGTAGCAAGGGTTTGAAACAACATGAGGGTGAGTAATTAATGACAGAATTTTCATTTTTGGGTGAACTAACCATTTATTGATGTTATTTGTCAAGGGAAAGCTTGATTTCTCCAGGCTGGTGCAGCTGTGAGTCAGAACATTCTCAGACAGACAGAAAAAGAGAGAGAGAGAATCCAAAGAAAAGAAAACTTCAAGTGATCTAAAGAAAAAAGGAGGCGCACAGCTGAACATGAGATGGAAAAAATGTGGGAGCAGGAAGTTGGCAGCAGCGTGAGTGTGTGAGTCTGACTGTGTGTGGCATTGAGACGCCCTCCAGCTCCACTCAACCACTACACACACACACACACACACACACACACACCACCAACCCTACACCTAACTTTGTGCATTTTTACTCTCTCAAAAAAACTCAGTCTATGATTTATAAGCCTTTTGAATAGAGATCGACCGATATATCGATTTCCCGATATTTTTCCCGATATTTAAGCATTTTACAATAATCGGATATCGGTTTTGTAAAGCTGGTATGTGTTTGCAGTACACAAGCCACGGTTAAGACAGCGGACTCCACTTTGATGCGACCCTGTCTCTCTCTCTCTCTCTCTCTCTCTCACACACACACACACACACACACACAGGCTGCCAAACAGCTCAACACCCAATAGCAGATAACAGCCTCACATCTACATAAAGAGCACAGAAAGACTTCAGAAGAGCCTCTGAGTCAAATAAAAAAAATTATTTAGAAATAAGCATTACTAAATAACATATTAAATAAATTTATGCACACTATATAAATTTATATAATTCAAAATATTAATTAAAAACTATATACAACCCTCTACATTGCGAGTAAATCACTCCCATATGCGACTAAATCTTCACTCTGGCAACTAAATGATGTCTAATATTAGCCAATTGCTAATAAATTCTCAGATTTTACTCGCCAGTGTGTGAGTTGGAGGCTAAGTATTAAGTTTAGCACAGATATATTTTCACTCGCCGAACACTCTCTGACTGAGCGCATC
>NW_015644353.1:613827-615905 GCF_001515625.1 Sinocyclocheilus rhinocerous
CACGCACTCACACACACTCTCACACTCACGCACACGCACACACACACACACACACACACACACACTGTACGCTCACACACACACACACACTCACACACACGCACTCACACACACTCTCACACTCACGCACACGCACACACACACACACACACACACACACACACTGTACGCATACAGAGAGAGCAGATTCTCTAGTGCTGCTCTGAGTCTTGCTCAGTGTTCAATCATGATCAGAATGATGAGAGGAACATCAGCAGATCTTCATCATCCTCATATGTCTCTGATTTATATCTGATTCCACAGAAAACAATCACTCCACATCCACTCATCTCAAAGCCTAACATATGAAATGATCATCACACATCCACCTGACGCAGATGAAGGACAAGAAACTGTTTAGTTAAATGTCTCTGAAGTGCATTTACAAATACAAGAGCATTTCATCTCCAAATCACAATAAACAGTGTTCAGACCTCTTAACACCAAGTCTGAGGCAACTAAACAACACTAAATAAAATATTTGCGAAACTGCAATTCATATTTCCAACATTCATTTTCATTGTGCTGTTTGGCCAGCTTTATAAATAAACAATAATCCAATGTTTATGTCATTCATTTATTTATTCACGTAGGATTCCTTTTCATTCAGTTAATTTGAATTATTCTGTAATTTATTGTCCTGAAACTCATAAAAAAAAAACGAAGAAAAAAAAATACATATACAGGTGCATCTCAATAAATTAGAATGTCGTGGAAAAGTTCATTTATTTCAGTAATTCAACTCAAATTGTGAAACTCGTGTATTAAATAAATTCAATGCACACAGACTGAAGTAGTTTAAGTCTTTGGTTCTTTTAATTGTGATGATTTTGGCTCACATTTAACAAAAACCCACCAACTCACTATCTCAACAAATCAATAATAAAAACTATAACAGTATGATGATGTACTAAAATACATGAACTGATTCCAAACAAGAAACTATACTTTATATAAAATAAGATGCAACTCTGAAGAATGATATTGTGGTATAAAAGAAGTTCACAAAGATGTGTGCAATTTGGACGAGGCCTTCTTAAACTCTTTATTTATGAGTTTTGAGTAACACTACAAATGCAAATGTACTGCCCAATTCCATAGCAACCACTCAGAACACCCTAGCAACCAGTTGTAAAATCTGCTGCACGTGTCTGACGAAGATTTGCAGCACTGATCTCATCGCTACCATTCCCACGTCTCTCTCTCTCAGGATTTAAAGAGGGTCACCCCACAAAAACAGGTTCCTGCCACCCGATCCCAAAGGGTCATCCGCTATTTCCTCATTCATTAGCGCACAAAGAGCCAGAGGAGGTTAAACTCTCTCCTACCTGAGGAGCGCCAGCATTTACAGATAAGAGCGGGAGAGAAAAGCGAGCGAGCGAGAGCTCTCGAGTCGCCGGCTGTAGGGCTCTTGGGAAGTTTGTCTTGTAATTGAATCAATTGTTGACCTCTTGTTCAAACTGGCCGAGCTGCTCGGAGAGGAGAGCCTGCGGAATAATAAACGCTCTCTCTCTCTCTCTCTCTCTGTGTGTGTTGTGGGTTGCGCTCGCCCCTCCTCTCCGCTGCGATTGTGCCGTGAGTCAAAGGCCGTGATTTAGGGGGAGCCGTTCAATCCCTTCACTTTCTCCGCCTTCTGCATTCTCTCGCTTTCATTCCTCCTTTTGTTGCAGCGTGGGATGAATTCTAATCACCCCGTCTCCCCACTAACCCTCCCGTCTCACCTTCACACTGTACGTCTGTCTGCTTACCATCACAAACACCAATCAACATCCATCAGGCGAGTCTGCTCAATCAGTGCGTTCACAAAAACGGCAAATACTACATTTGATTCAAACTGATTCAGTCATATACATTTGATTCAGGCTGGACGGCGCAAACTAAATCTGAATCAAACTGATTCAGTCATATACATCTGGTTCAAGTTTTAGCGATTATACTAAATTTGATTCAGGTTCAATTAATCATATTAACTTTGATTCAAACTGATTCAGTCATATACATTTGGTTCAAGTTTTAGCGATTATACTAAATTTGATTCA
>NW_015644353.1:615990-623473 GCF_001515625.1 Sinocyclocheilus rhinocerous
CTGCTCGGAGAGGAGAGCCCGCGGAATAATAGACGCTCTCTCTCTCTCTATCTCTCTGTGTGTGTTGTGGGTTGCGCTCGCCCCTCCTCTCCGCTGCGATTGTGCCGTGAGTCAAAGGCCGTGATTTAGGGGGAGCCGTTCAATCCCTTCACTTTCTCCGCCTTCTGCATTCTCTCGCTTTCATTCCTCCTTTTGTTGCAGCGTGGGATGAATTCTAATCACCCCGTCTCCCCACTAACCCTCCCGTCTCACCTTCACACTGTACGTCTGTCTGCTTACCATCACAAACACCAATCAACATCCATCAGGCGAGTCTGCTCAATCAGTGCGTTCACAAAAACGGCAAATACTACATTTGATTCAAACTGATTCAGTCATATACATTTGATTCAGGCTGGACGGCGCAAACTAAATCTGAATCAAACTGATTCAGTCATATACATCTGGTTCAAGTTTTAGCGATTATACTAAATTTGATTCAGGTTCAATTAATCATATTAACTTTGATTCAAACTGATTCAGTCATATACATTTGGTTCAAGTTTTAGCGATTATACTAAATTTGATTCAATTTGATTCAGGTTCAATGAATCATATTAACTTTGATTCAAACTGATTCAGTCATCTACATTTAATTCAGGTTTCAATGGGCAAACTAAATTTGAATCAAATTGATTCAGTCATATAAATTTGATTCAGGTTTGAATGGGCAAACTAAATTTGAATCAAACTGATTCAGTCATATAAATTTGATTCAGGTTTGAATGGGCAAACTAAATTTGATTCAAACGGATTCAGTCATATACATTTGTTTCAAGTTATATGGATCATACTAAATTTGATTCAAAATGATTCAGGTTTAATTAATCATATTAACTTTGATTTAAACTCATACAGTCAAATCAACTTCATTCAGGTGGATCTGATCATATTAAATTTGTTGATTTAGTCATATAAATTTGATTCAGGCTAAATTGATCACATTAAATCTGACTGAAGTTGGTTAAGTCATATCTATTTGATTCAGGTTTAATCAAACATATTAACTATGATTCAAACTGAATGAGTCATATGAATTTGATTCAGGCTAGACTGAGCATTACTACATTTGAATCAAACTGATTCGGTCATATACATTCGGCTGAACTGATCATATTAAATTTGATTTAGGTTGATTCAGTCAAATTTGATTCAGATATACATGATATATGATATACATTTGATTTAGGTTGAACTGATTATACTAAATGTGATTTGAATTGATTCAGTCATTTCATGTCGATTCTGGTTGAACTGATTATATTAAATTTAAGTCAATTCAGTCATATCAATTTGATTCAGTTTGAATTGATCACACTGAATTTTATTCAAATTGACTCAGTTATATTAGATTTGACTCAGTCATGTCAGTTTGATTCCGGCTGAATCAATCGTACTAAACTTTATTCGAATTGATTCAGTCATTTTATTTTGATTCAGATTCAGTCATAATACTTTTAATTTGATTTAAACTGATTCAATCAAATTATTCAATTCAATTTATTTAATTCACATAAATTCAGGTTAAATTGATTACACTAAATTTGAATCGATTTGGTCACATCAGTTTGATTCAGGCTGAATCAATCATGTGAAATTTGATTCAAACTGAAGCTACAAATTAATGCTCATTAAAAAAGGATCAGACAGTATACTATAAATCAATCAAATGTGCCAGTTTTTCAGAGTTTGTAAGGTTTAAGCTGTTGGGAGATGCTTAATAACGGCCGAGTGGAGAAGAAAGAGGAGAAGCTCCCATAATCTGCTTCTGTTTGCTCCGGGGCTTTAGATTTCTGCTCTATCGTGATGTTTCTCCAGATCATCTCACATACAGTCTCAATCAGTGCAGAGAGCAGCTGATAACAAACCTGTTAGAAACGTTCTCTCTTTGTCAGTCACCAGTCATATTTATGATGCAAAACACTGAATATTTTTTGACTAATTCTTTGCATTGGCTCAGCGATCTATAATTACTGAAGTAGCATGTTTCCTATTAAATGCAATAATTTACTTTTACATTTATGCATTTGGCAGACACTATTTTCCAAAGCGATATTGCGTTCGAGCGTTACATTTCTTCAGTTTGATGACCGCTCTTTGCACATGAGCAATGCACATGTTTATGGTCAGTTAATTTAGATAATATTCCACAGAAAATTTCAGAGAAATAATAGGTTGCTTTGGGCCAGAATTTATTTCTATACAAACGAACCACACTGCAGAAATGCATTATTAATAATTACTTTTCAGAGATAATTTTAATCAGTTTATTTACATTTAGTCTTTTATCCAAATTGAGGACAATGCAAGCAATCAAATTTTGGCTAAAAATTGTTTTATTTGGCTTTGATATTGCACAATGACAACAAATTAATTTAATTTAATTATGCATTGATTATTTCATTAATGAAACAAATTAATTTGTAAACAAGGTTTAAACAATATTGGCTTACATATAATATATAATAAAAATAAATATAAAAAATATCCAAAGCAATATTGCATTATTTTTTCAATTCATCTATAGATGAATGCTTTTTGCAGATAAGTTGTGCACATATTTGTGATAATAATTTTACACAATATTTACTGAAAAAAAATCAGTATAAAAAAAAAAAAAAGAAAAAAGACAGGTAAACATCCCACGAGTCACTGACTAAAAACGAACACAAAAAATGTGAAAAAAAAAAACTTAATAATTACAGTTCTGTTTTTTTGTAAACACTGTCTTTCAAAGGCTGAAATTCAGCTATTATTTCATACATGATGAATAACTACCTTGCAGCTGTCCTCTATGTTTTATTTTAGGATTTATTTTATGATCCCCATGACAAAACTGTTCTGGAATCAGTCACAACAGCCACATTTGGAGCCCAGCGGCGTATAAACTGAGCGTCCTGCTGTCTGACCCGGGGTCCGTCTGAAGGAGCGCGGAGGGTTCTCCAGTCCCTCTCATTCACTCTGGATCCTCTCCTGAAGTGTTTGTTGGGAAATCCTGAGTAAATCACAGTGTTTGCTCACGCTTTGTCAGCAGCACGTTTTTATGGACTTCCACTGTTGACAATCGCCTCACTCCTGTTGGCCTCGCACAAGCAGGATAACGCTGTGCAAATATGCTCGTGTACACTCGCACAATCGCTCGCTCAAACACACACGTGCTCCAGTGCCGCTGCACAGGTTAGGTCCCCATCAACACCACCGACCGGAGTCATATCACTAATGACAAGAGACCGATTGATCCGCTCACATCTGTGTTCAGTGCATTTGCATGCAAAATCTCTCTTTTTGCGATCATCATCATTAGCCATCAACAGCTGAAAAACTCTACAGATGAATTAACTGGCCAATATTATGTCATATTCAGATTATTGCATTAGCATTTAAACTTGTTTTATACCCAAACTGGCTTAGACAAATAACACAAGTGTTCGCTTACGACAGATCAGAATAATGCACATTCATTTTCTGTATTTTTGGGGTGGATCTTGCATGTGCAAATATTATTTAAACTAAATATAGTTTTAATCAGTATAAAAAAAAAAGAAAGAAAAAAGACAGGTAAACATCCCACGAGTCACTGACTAAAAACGAACACAAAAAATGTGAAAAAAAAAAACTTAATAATTACAGTTCTGTTTTTTTGTAAACACTGTCTTTCAAAGGCTGAAATTCAGCTATTATTTCATACATGATGAATAACTACCTTGCAGCTGTCCTCTATGTTTTATTTTAGGATTTATTTTATGATCCCCATGACAAAACTGTTCTGGAATCAGTCACAACAGCCACATTTGGAGCCCAGCGGCGTATAAACTGAGCATCCTGCTGTCTGACCCGGGGTCCGTCTGAAGGAGCGCGGAGGGTTCTCCAGTCCCTCTCATTCACTCTGGATCCTCTCCTGAAGTGTTTGTTGGGAAATCCTGAGTAAATCACAGTGTTTGCTCACGCTTTGTCAGCAGCACGTTTTTATGGACTTCCACTGTTGACAATCGCCTCACTCCTGTTGGCCTCGCACAAGCAGGATAACGCTGTGCAAATATGCTCGTGTACACTCGCACAATCGCTCGCTCAAACACACACGTGCTCCAGTGCCGCTGCACAGGTTAGGTCCCCATCAACACCACCGACCGGAGTCATATCACTAATGACAAGAGACCGATTGATCCGCTCACATCTGTGTTCAGTGCATTTGCATGCAAAATCTCTCTTTTTGCGATCATCATCATTAGCCATCAACAGCTGAAAAACTCTACAGATGAATTAACTGGCCAATATTATGTCATATTCAGATTATTGCATTAGCATTTAAACTTGTTTTATACCCAAACTGGCTTAGACAAATAACACAAGTGTTCGCTTACGACAGATCAGAATAATGCACATTCATTTTCTGTATTTTTGGGGTGGATCTTGCATGTGCAAATATTATTTAAACTAAATATAGTTTTAACAATTGTGTGAAGGTCATCATTTAATTTGGGATTTTACATTTTGGGATTAACAGTTTCAGCCAAAATTCTAGTGCATTTTGAGTAAATATAATGCAAAGACAGTGTTATTTTATTTTCAGTAATTTTGCGTATGCCTCTTTTGCAGTCATTGCTATCATATGGAATGTTATTATAGAATATATATTTCCAAAATATCAGCCATCAGCCAGTGAAAAACACAACTAGAATGGTCAACCACGGCTTTAAAAATAAAAAATAAAACAATTTGAGTCAATTCAGAAAGCAGTTTCAAAGCAGAGGGTTTAAACTGGGAAAACTGCAGAAAATTACAGAGGAAAAAATATTAGAAATAAAATATTAAATATTTTGAACCAGAATTAATTTTGAAAAGGGCAAATTGACTAACTGAACTGAACATTTGCATTAACAACTATTTTGAATAAATAATGTTTTTCAGATATTATTTTACTTATTATTTTTATATATTATTTTATTTATTTATTTTTGCTTTAGTACTTTACAATGACAACAAATTAATTAATTAATTAATTACATTTAATTATCTAAAAAAAAAATAAAAAAAAATAGCTGTCTTATATAATAAAAGAAATATAAAGAAACTTTATGTTATATATACAGCTATGGAAAAAATGACGAGACCGCTTGACAATTCTCAGTTTTTCTGGATTTACGATTTATAGTTATGTGTTGGAGTAAAATGTAATTTTAGTTTATTTTTTTTCTATAAACTACTGTTAACATTTCCAAATTTTAAATAAAAATGTTGTCCTTTAGAGCAATTTTTTTTTTTTTTTGCATAAAATGACAATTGGTCAAAATACCAAATGTTTATATTCATTTTTATAAAACACAATACCAGTGTTTTAACTTCAGAAGTTCAGAAATTAACTTAAGAGTTAAGAAATCAATATTTGGTGGAATAACCCTGATTTTCAATCACAACAAATGAAAACATTTGTTATTTTGACCACTTGTCATTTTCTGGGGATTTTTATTTATTATTTAATTATTTAAATATTTTGTTATTTGAAACTTGAAAGAAATGTTATCAGACCTTTATAGAATAAAACAAATATTAACATTACTTACATTACTTACATATTAACATTACTCAAACCCAAACACAGTAAATCCAGAGAAACTGAGAATTTTCAAGTGGTCTCTTATTTCCACAGCTGTATATAATATTACACTTAATGTTTTTCTCACACAGTATAAATGCTTTTATATTTCAAAAGAAGATCCTTCAGAAGGAGATCATTATATTTGTGCATCAAAAATGTGTGAAAATCCCTATTTAAATGCATTAATTAACACAGGCTCCGCAGCATGAAGCGCAGCAGTAGGTGTAGGCGTTCCAGGTGCATGATGGGTAAATGTGCGCGTGTGCCGGTAGGCGGTTCGGATCGGCGGCTCATTAGTAGCTCTTTGACCTGGACTGCAGGCCTGAGCCTGAACACATTCACATGAATGCAGCAGATCATGAGGCTCACCGGGACCCTCGAGCGCCAACAATAGACCCCCAGCAGAGCCCAGCACTTAATACCAGTGTCCCTGTTTCACACGTCATTTCAAAGAACAGTCCTTCCCCCGTCTGTCTGTCTCTCTCTCCAGCTCAGGTTTGTGTATTGGGCAACAAAGCAGACGCAACACAAACGCTGGAACAGCTTCCTCCTTCCTCACACCAGGAGTGTGTGTGTGTGTGTGTGTGAGAGAGAGTGTGTGAGTGTGTGTGTGTGTGTGCGTGAGTGTGTGTGTGTGTGTGTTTGTGAGTGAGTGAGTGAGTGAGTGTGTGTGTGTGTGTGTGTGAGAGAGAGTGTGTGAGTGTGTGTGTGTGTGTGCGTGAGTGTGTGTGTGTGTGTGAGTGTGTGTGTGTGCGCGCGGTTAGTGCTAAATAAGTAATTAGCATGTGAAGGTAAAACAGAAGGCCTGTTAATGACGGCTCTAGAGTGACAGTGAAAGTGTGTGAGGATTGATTGCCTCTTAGTACTAAACCTTATGGATTGTATTTGATTCATGAATTACTAATGATCAAACTTCACTGTTAAACCTGTCGCACTTAATCTCCTCATGTCTTCTGTCTCTGATTGATAGTTTAGAGTTTTTATCAGTAAAAGCTCTTTTAGTGTAATTGTACAAACGTCCAGCTCGTCTCAAATCTTGACTGGTTTTGATCAAGTAAACGTCAGAATAACTGCAGTGTTTTAGAGTCTCAAATCTGATCCTCAGGATCTTTTGAGGAGCGTTTGTTTCCAGAAGCTTTACTTTCACTGTTCCTCAGCGGAGGAATGATCTTCACAAGCCTCCAGAACATCTCACATCTTGTGAGGAGCCTTTATTTCTTCAGCTCTCAATCACTGCATTATATGTTTGGAGCATTTCAATCTCATCTCACTGAGACAGATTACTGGAGATATAGAGACGACTGATATTTAGATCATTTAATGTCAAAATAACCCAGCGTGTGTTCTGTCTAATATTTACCCAGCGCTGGGTTATTTGGATTATTTGGGTATTAAATTATTTCAATCACGTTATTTTTTTCATAACTAATTAATTAAGTTGACGCGTTAAACTGACAGCCCTACAAAAAACATATGCAAGGTTTTATTAAATATTTTGCATTTTTTCTGACTATTATTTCAAATGTCTGGCTTTACAGGGTTAATTTCTGAAAGAGTTCCCAAGGAAAGGATGATCTCTATAATATGTTTCACTCCGTTAGGAGCTGGAAAACTCAGCTCAGCGGCTTGTGTGTCGGTGCGGTGGATCTGTACGTGGTCAGACGTGACGCTTTGATCTGTATTAAACCGGTGTACTGAACCTGGCACACCCAGAACCAGCTCAACACACGTGCAAGAAGCAGCTGGACTCAAAACACAAAACTCAGCATTAACAGAGAGCCAGAGATGTGAGACACACACACGCTCACACACACACACACACACACACACACACACACACACACACAC
>NW_015644353.1:624700-625315 GCF_001515625.1 Sinocyclocheilus rhinocerous
CACACACACACACACACACACACAGAGATGTTCAACTTGTGTTGAACCTGAAATATTAATTTAAAAAGTTTATTTCTACTTGATCTGACAGTTAAAGCTAGTTTAGGGGCCGTGAGGTTAATGCAGTGATATTAGATTCAATTTGATTCAGTGTCAGTTTGATTCTAGCTGAATCAATCATATTAAGTTTGATTCAGTCATATACCGTATTGACCCGAATATAAGACGATGTTTTTTTCTTGGAAATACATCTGAAAAAACGCGGTTGTCTTATATTCGGGGTCTAGACTTTGACATGTCAATAATACACCCACAACAATAGGTGGCGCCAAATACGCATAAAACGAGTGTGCCATGAAATACGTAATGTAATGCGTGTTGGAAAGATCGCCAGTAAAAACAAAAGAAAAAGAAAACATTACAGCTGCATGAGTCGTGGCTGTCACGTTAGCCTGATGGGACCAAACTCCCTTTGTGATTTTAAAACGTAAGACAGTACCCAGATTTGAAGACTACAGTAAGATTTAACTTCTACTGTTAATAAGATTTTGGCAGGCTACTATTAGATGGATAGCCTAAATGTCCTAATTCAGATGGGCTACCTGTTTATTTTTT
>NW_015644353.1:625335-630335 GCF_001515625.1 Sinocyclocheilus rhinocerous
ATAGATTTGATTTGAAGTTGATTCAGTTGATTCAATTTTAAAATTCAGGTTGAATTGATCAATCATACTAAATTAAATTCTAACTGATAGCTATTTAAATTTGACTCAAACTGACAAAATGAAGACAAAAAGCCTTTTTCCAAAAGGTACATCTGGAAAAAAGGGGGTCGTCTTATAATCAGGGTCGTCTTATATTCGGGCCAATACGGTAAATTTGATTCAAGTGGATTCAGTCATATCAGTTAGATTCAGGTTGATTATAATATATTTGAATCAAATTGATATTATCAGGTTGAACTGATCATATTACATTTGATGCAGGATGATTTAATTATATGGATCTGATTAAAGTTGAATTAATCATAATAGATTTGATTTGAAGTTGATTCAGTTGATTCAATTTTAAAATTCAGGTTGAATTGATCAATCATACTAAATTAAATTCTAACTGATAGCTATTTAAATTTGACTCAAACTGAATCATAATAAAATCATAATAAACATGATTCATGTTAATTCAGTAATATCAGTTTGATTCAGGCTGAATTGAACTTGATTCATATTGACTCAGGTATATCAGCATGAATTAATCAGATTACATTTGACTTAAGTTGATTCAATTATATCAATTTGATTCAGGCTGAATCGATCATACTAAATTTGATTCAAGATGATTCAGTCCTATCAGTTTGATTAAGGTTGAATTAGGGCTGGACAATAATTCAATATCAATATGTATCGCGATATAAATGTTTTCAATAACGGTGATATGATTTTTAAACACATTTCCGATATTTCGATATACATTACCAGTTTCCCATACATTGATTTATTTGTGCCGTTTGACTTCGTTGAATAAACATGAGCACTGCACGTTTCAAAATCATAACACGGCGCGGGTGTTTTATATAAATGTATCTCTGAAGGGAAAGGACTGTCTTCAGAAAAGTTTCGATGGCATTTTCATTTGATCTGATAAAGAAGCGTTCATGAGCGGAGCTGCTTTGATTACAGCCATTACTGGAGAAACCGCTAGTTCTATCACTCTAAAAGCGCCTCCTGCTGCCAGAGAATGAGTTTTCATTTTAATAAAATTGATCAAAAGTGATGATAAAGGCATTTATAATGTTACAAAAGATTTCTATTTCAGATTAATAGTGTTCATATCGATATCGGAATTATATCGTATCGACCGAAATTAAGAAATATATCGTGATATCAATTTTGGCCATATCGTCCAGCCCTAGGTTGAATTAATCATATTACATTTCATTTAAGCTGATTCAGTCAAAGCAATTTGATTCTGTTTGATTTAATAATATTAATTCGATTACATTTGATTCAGTCAAATCAATTTGATTCAGGATGATTCAGTCATATTAATCTGAATAAAATTGGCTAATTAAAATGCTACCACAAAAACACATTTAACATTAGCTGACTAAACACATTTCCAGCAGACAGCAGCAGCAGAAGATCCGAATCAGGAAAGTCTGAACCCTAAAGCCAAATGGGACCAGAGGAAAGTCCTACTCCAAACCCTCTTCTAACTCCTGCAGCAAAAGGCCAAAGACAAGCAGCTCCTTCACTAGCGTTTGTGCGGCTTTAAGGATGAAGCTGAGCCTAAGGTCTGTGTGAGTGTGTGTGTGTGTGTGTGTGTGTACAGCGAGGTAAACCACACACACCTCTGAGGTTTAGCAAACACAACTTCACTAACTGGAGGAATCCCAACTGAAGACGCACAAACAACAATAAATAACTGTAGCTAACCCTAATCCAGCCACAGCAATCAAATACAGTCATTAATGCTCATGTTGAACATACAGGACACAACAATCACCAATTTATGAAATATATCAAAGGATTAGAGCTGCACGATTAATTGAAATCACATTACGGCTTAGTGCGATTATCAAAACGCAAATCAACAATTTAATGTAAAAATATATATTATTTTTATTTAAAAACTTTTATTTTACTGTATTTTATTTTACAATTTCACAAAGTTTTGCCCAAATTGCGCAGCCAACAAGCTAAATAAAACCTAGAAATTTTTAAGCACATTTTAAATTGTAAATCCAAAGAAAAAGCAATTTGTCTTTTCCTCCAAATTGTGCAGTCCTACAGCGAATGTTTAGTTTGTTCAATCAAAATGATCAACACCAGGTACTCAAAAGTAAGACATTGCATCCCTCAGACGAACATCCGATGAACATCCATTATTTCTTCTAGACAACGATGAGACTTTGATGAGTCACAAATGAGACTTTCACTGAAATCTCTTGCTCCTCAGATGAGTCTCCTGATAAAAAACAACCCAGTAATCTCAAATATCTCTTCTTGATTTTCAGAAGTGATCTCAATAATGTCTCAAACTGAGCTCAGATCAACCAAGATACCAAAGTCTGCAATCAAAAGTCTTCAAGCGATTAGAGCTGCTTCACATTCCTTTTATAGCTCTATACTCTTACTGGATGACGACTAGTGTTGTTTTTCAGGAAAAACATATGAGACGAAGCTGATACTTAAATGACATATAACTGAGAACTCAATTAAGCCATAAAAGAGCGTCTCTGAGAAATTAAATATTACCTCAGTAAAGAATACAGACAGTAAAGATAGCGCTTGTACTTCATAAAGCAGAATATCTAATGTTAACAGGAAACTAAGATCAGTCAGTCTAATTCCATTTTATAGATCTTTATATGCGTTAATAAGGTGCTTTACTACTGGTTTTATTACTGTTCGACTTGCCAACAACTTGTTTGTTTGTGAAAATCATGCAACTCTGCAAATGAAACTCTTTAGCTTTTGATAAAGCATCAACACATCCTGAAACGCTTGATTATACGAGTCTCAAAATGCCTCATTCTCTGATTCAGACAAGCCTTCACCACATTAAACTACAGAACAATCAGCGTCATTCTCAGCATTTGACCTCACAGCCACAGTAAAGCAATAAGGCACCTGAGGATCTTTCCTCTTTCACACAAACACTTTCTCACAAGCGTCCTCCAGCTGACAGGCCAGATGAAGCCCAGGACTCCAGGTGTCTCCACAGGGAGCCACACACACACACACACACACACACACACACACACTCTCTGTCTCTCTCTCACACACACACACACACTCTCTCTCTCTCACACACACACACACACTCTCTCTCTCTCACACACACACACACACTCTCTCTCTCTCACACACACACACACACTCTCTCTCTCTCACACACACACACACACTCTCTCTCTCTCACACACACACACACACTCTCTCTCTCTCACACACACACACACACTCTCTCTCTCTCACACACACACACACACTCTCTCTCTCTCACACACACACACACACACACACTCTCTCTCTCTCACACACCTGCTTATCTGCGAAATGAACAATGGTTGAGGCAGGGAAAGGCATCATCATCATCATCATCTGGGAAAGTTCTCGCAGTGACTGTTTAACAACCTACAGGTGGGTAGTTCACGTGAAACACTGCTGGGTAGTTGGCAGGATTATATTGTCCATCTATTTTAACCAAAACATCTTGTGTAACTATTGTTCAGGTGGTTTTATGGACACAGAAATATTTGTAAAAACAAAATCTGAAAACTTTATATTTCATTTTTTAAATTAGTGCAGACAAAAAGGTGATTATGAACAAAAAAAAACTATGAACTTTTTTTAATTAACATTTTTATTTTATTTTAAGATTTTATAATATAAACTGAGTGGATTTTCATTCATAATTTCAATTTTTAATTTTTTCCCCCCAAATTCTGTGTTTTCTGTTTTAATATTTCTAGATTCCGTTTTAATGGGTTGATTACATTTTAATCATCAAAAAGCATGTCTAATCAACTGAATTCATACTACGTTAACAGTTTAATTAATTAAATAAAAAAATGTAAATCAAATGAAAATAAAACTTTGTGTACAATATAACGTTTCTGTAAAATACATTGCTGCATAAAAGATGTTTTTTAATCATTTTTAAAATTATAAGTAATATATTTCTGTCATAATTTCTTCAAGTAAAACTAAACTTTTATGTTGCTGGTTTGTAGTGAAGACGATAGCTTTTTATCCAATGAAATAGTGAAATGCATTTCAATGTCTGCTACAGCATTCTGGCCACATTTTCTGTATCATCCATGTTTTCTGTACTTTTTGTACATACTGATGACTCATCCTGTACTTCACCAATTCTTGTCCAATCAGACGCTCTCTAGAATGAGAATGCCCCTCCCACTATATTATAAATATCAGTTGACAGGGATTGGCAACAGCAAGTAACAAACAATCACTCACAGCTGTGATGAAACTAAAATACTATTAGCTATTAAAAATGGACAAGTTCTTCAATTTATCCTGATGCAGTTGAAGAAAAAAAGAAACCTGCACTGGTTATGCCATAATCGTCTCTGTATGTTCATGTGAGGTTCCCGCAGGCTGGTGTTTACCGCAGTGAAGCGGTGAGTGAAAAGGTAAACACAGTGTCTGTTACCTGTGAAGGAGCTACAGACACTGTTTGAGCAGGTGTGAGCGTAACACACACACACACACACACTCTCTCTCTCTCATATTGAAAGGTTGGAGAAAGATATTAATGGTTTGGAAAATTTGCTTGGTTCAAATGCTTTGGGTGAAACTAATGATTTAAAGAAAAAGAGATTAGAGCTGAAAACTCTTCTAGAGGAAAGAGCAAAAGGTGCCTTAATTCGAGCAAGGATATCTTCCATCAAGGAAATTAACATTAAACATTAATAAATGCTTGAGAAGTATTTTTCATTTTTAGTTAATGTAAACCAATGTTGCAATTTTAATGCAATTAACTAATCTTAACAAATAAAACCTTGCTGTAACGTGATACAAAACCCTTAAAATAATAAAAATAATAATAAATAAATAACATTTTTGTAAATTATTTCAGCTGGTTGCCAAGGCAACATTTCATTTTGATGTACTACATTAATTTAAACTAAAATCAAAAT
>NW_015644353.1:632835-634171 GCF_001515625.1 Sinocyclocheilus rhinocerous
CACACACACACACACACACACAATTAATACTAATAGTTATAAAAAATAATGTTAAAAAATGTAAAGAAATTACTCAAACCAAAAATACAACAAAACAATATGCTTTTTTTGGAGATGTAAGTTGGGAAAAACTGTGGATAATAAATGGAAATAATATAAATGAGTATAAATATTAAACTATTACATTTAAATATTATTTAATAATAACAATAATCATTTTCTATAAATATAATTAAAATATTAATTACTTTATTTAATTATAATTTAATTAAAATTATAAATATTAAAACAATAATAAATGAAAATAAGCTTAACGCATACAGTGCATTCAGAGCTGAAGGAAGCTTTAGATGAGTGACACAATAATAAAAATGTTGCGCTGTAGCTCAGGTTTCATCTGTCTATCAGTCACATCTCCTGCACACACTCAAATCCTGCTGGAATTACGGAGGATATGCGGGCCCTGATTTTCCTTCAACTTTTTTTTGGCTTTGTAAAACAAACAGAGCGAACTGGCACGAAAACAACATTCTGAGCGGAGCAACTCTTATCAGATCTGCACTTGAACTGGGAACAAGCAGAAACGAGCTCTCGACGGCACGCTAAACGTCTCGATCTGTCCCTCTGACGCCCAGCTTATCTGGAAAGATTTATATTAAATGATTTCTGAGATAAAATTGAACATGAAGTTGGTTAATACATCTTTAATACAGAGGTCTGACAGGTATTTGGGTACTTGACAAGTACTTGTATCAACAACAAGATTAAAATGTATATGCGTGTAATACATTAGTTTTTTGTAAATGGTCCTGTGGTGTGAGAAATTCATTTTAAATGTACAAAATATTCCATGCATTCTCTCAGTTAATATAAGCTCATAAAAATGCATGTAAAATGATTGCACAAAAATGTTGTTTAAAATAGTTTTATGTGGTATTTAGTATGCCAACTACCCCAAATTACCCATATAAACCTCATCCATACTGCAGTTTTGCAAATCAAAGAAAAGCAGCATGTCTATATCAGTGAATAGCACTAATAATGCAAAACGTACTGGCTGTGGTGTAACTCAAGAGCAGGATCACACTCTCTCTCTCTCACACACACACACTCATTCACACTTCACACACACACACACACACACACACTCACACACTTTGCAAATCAAAAGCAGCATGTCTATATCAGTGAATAGCACTAATAATGCAAAACGTACTGGCTGTGGTGTAACTCAAGAGCAGGATCACACTCTCTCTCTCTCACACACACACACTCATTCACACTTCACACACACACACACACACACACATGTATATATATATATATATATATATAT
>NW_015644353.1:635754-663710 GCF_001515625.1 Sinocyclocheilus rhinocerous
AATAGGCTATATATATATATATATATACACACACACACACACACACACATACATACACTTTGAATAATAAATAGAAATTAATATAAATGAGTGTAAATATTAAAATATTACATTTAACCATTGTTTATTATTATTATTATTAATAATATTAATACTAATAGTTATAAAAAATAATGTTAAAAAATGTAAAGAAATTACTCAAACCAAAAATACAACAAAACAATATGCTTTTTTTGGAGATGTAAGTTGGGAAAAACTGTGGATAATAAATGGAAATACACACACACACACACACTCAATTTGTTATTCTAGTACATAAAGTTAAACTAAATGAAAATTAGAAACCCATGTCTTGTCCTAACAACTAGCTGAAATAAGTACATTTTAATATTTTATTTCAGTTTATTTTATTTCAAGCAATGAACTTTTTATGGTTTTAGTCAACTATAAAAAAAACACAGATCATATTCTCAATGAATTAATATTCAAACATCCTTAAAAAAGGTGCAAAAAACAGAGAAACAAAACTGCAGACGATATTAAGACAGAAGTGTATTTCATCTTCTATTGTTTACTTATTTTAAGCATGAAAGTCTTATTCTCACTTATTTTAATTTAAGCATAACAGTTTTTATTAGCCAACTTTCTTTGTCTTTTTTGCAGTGTGTCAGCTTGCATTAGAGAAGAGCAGCGTGAACATTCACCTAAATATCTCCACAGAAGAAAGAAAATCATACGGGTTTGAAACTATGCATTTTTATTTTTAGTGAACTACTAACGTTTTTTTTTTTTCAACTAATTACTTTTTTTTTTTTTTCAAAACTTTACACACAAATGCAAGAATTGCACACACAAAATGCAAAAAGCCTCACATCTCGCGCAAAACAAAGCACTGCATTCAAAATATCACAAACACATCTCACAGGCAAATATTTGCAAACATCTTTGCCATAATATTAATTCCTGTTAGATTGAGGTGTGTTACTTAGAGAATTGTGTGTTGTGTTTTGCAAAAAGTGTTTTATGAAACTAAAAACTGAGTCAAGGGCCAAGAATTAGTGTATGGTTTTGCAGATTTGGTGTGTGCTTCTGCTGTTTGTTTGTGTCAGGTTTCAGAAATTGTGTGACAAGTAAAGATTTTGTGTGTAAGCTGATGAAAAAAAAAACTGTAGTACGTAGAATTTTGAAAGGAAGGAAGAAATAAGAAAGACAAACACAACAAGGAAAACGAAAGCAAGAAAGAAAGACAGAGAGCAGGAAAGCAGCACTGAGTTTCTGCGTCTCTGATTGGTCGAATGCGTCTGTGCAGCCCACCCAAGAAGCGCAGCAGCCCATGGGCATAAATCTGAGAGTCTGACTCACAGCGCATTTCAAACAATCTCCAGATCTCTCTCTCTCTCTCTCTTAGTCTCTCTCTCAGCGCATTATTCACTCCAGTGTTAATAAAACTCAACTCCTCTCAGCTCTGGCCAACGATATTATTTTTGTAAAGACTTAATTGGGTACGCCTTTGAGTGAAGGGAACATGTGTGCGCATACATGTACGTAACGGCGGAAGTGACGCAAACTTATGCAATGACGAACACATGAAAGCGTGCGCAGGTGTAGAGTTGAGCGTATGCGTGTTTGTGCATGCGTGCGTGCGCATGTTTGGATGATTATCTGCACTGCTGCTAAAACGTACAGCCGCCAAATACTCTGGGTAATTAATTTAACTTTCTTTTGATGATTCCTCTGGGTTGCATCTAATTTGTCAAATGCCAAAAATCCGACGCGCAAGAAACACATCAAAGACGCGTAATTACAATGATGCGAGTTCAAAACTCCAGTGTCTCCATGACAACCGAGTGAATAATAAACACGCCCCCTCGCAGCTCTGGACACCAGTGAGTCATAACACGCACACACACACACAGAGAGACACAGATACACACACACACACACACACACACACACACACACACACACACGATGACACACTGAAAACGTGTACGGATAGAGAGAGACCCTGAGCTCAGCTGGGAAATCCAGACTCAAATTCAGTTTCTACACAAACCAATAGGAAAGAATAAGCACTAGAGATCTCTTTAGTAACTCTGTTGTTTCTCCTATACTGTAAAAATTGCCTGAAGTTGTAAATAAATCAAAGATTGTTGGAATAAATACTATTTTCAGTTTTTCTACTTCAAAATTTCACACTAACCCATTTTGACCCAGAGAGGATTTTCTTTTTGCTAGTTAATGTTATTGCATTAGACTAAAACCTACTAACTTTGCTCATACAGTGTTATAACAATTTCCCAATTTTTATTTATTTATTGTTTGTTTGTTTGTTTGTTTGTTGATCATTTCTGGGGGGATTTTCCCCCACCTTGTTACATTTGTGTTCCTGGTCACAAGTTTTAAAAGGATTCATAAGCCTTTTAAAAATAGCTTATGAATCTCTTGTTATGATATATTTCATAACAAGAGAGGTTTTGTATTTCTTTTTGGAACTGACTGGTTCAGCTGAGTTTATGCACTTCAGTTTTTGAGTGATTATTGAACTATTGAAACTTGCTGAGCAGGTTTAAAATGATTCATTTATTCGGAGGCTAAACGTCAAGATGGCATGAAGTGAACAGGGATTGAAGTGAAAGGTAGAATCAGGGGAAAT
This sequence comes from Sinocyclocheilus rhinocerous, assembly GCF_001515625.1. NCBI lineage: Eukaryota > Metazoa > Chordata > Actinopteri > Cypriniformes > Cyprinidae > Sinocyclocheilus > Sinocyclocheilus rhinocerous. The sequence goes on from NW_015644353.1 coordinate 638,411, forward strand.
AAGTTGAGAAACAGGTCTCGCTGTCTAAATCTCAAACAATTCCTGTCCTACACTGACAGTATGATCACTTTCATTTGCAGAGCCACCAGATCTGCAGATCAGTGATGTGAACAAGCCAGCATCTGAAACACTCGTGATTATAATACACGGATAGTCTTCATCATGGACAATGGCTGCTTGTAAAGCTCAGTTGTCCGAACTTTTCGCAACATAATCTAGCCTCTAATTTGAAAGCTACACTGCAATCAAAGCGGATCCTTTCTGAGCTCTCGTCTTTCACCTATGCAAAATCCAGCGAGGGAATCATCTCGACTACGAAAGAGTTATTGACCATTTTATTCAGATCTCACATCATCAGAGAGATGGAACCCAAACCAGAGAGACAGAGGTGTGGTGAGAGAAAACAATCAAGGTTTAGTGGTCTGTGCCAGCGCTTCGTTATTTAAACATTTATACATTTGCTTATGTTCTGTTCAAACATGACGTTGTGACATTTTTCCACCCGTAACCGATGACAGATGATCCGATGATCCGACGCTTAATGTCAGCTCAAACTGTGAGAATGACCACTGAAGAAACGCTTGGACTTGGTTGCAAGCAACTCCTGAAATGGTCGTCTGGATGCCTGTGACTTGAAGGAAAACTTCATGCACAAATTAATTTATTTGAAAAAGATCATTCTGTCTCCGAATGACTATTTCTGCTGTGGAACACAGAAGGAGATGTTTAACAGAATGTTCACACTGCTCTTTGTTTACATTTATTTTATAGCCACTGGAACATAAACACTGTGATAAACAGAAAGCACACCATAGAGGTTTGAAATGACATAAGGGGCAAAAATGATGACAAATGATGACAAAATTATTTCTTTAATGAAGACTTCTTTAATGAAGACTTTTCTCTCTAAAAGAGAAAAGAAAGAAGGCAAGAAATACAGAATGAAAGCCAGAACGAACGAATGCAAAAATTATAAAAAAGAGAAAGAAGGAAAGAAAGCATGAAGAAAAACAAAAAAAGACAGAAAGAATGCAAAAAAGAAAGAAAGAAAAAAAGAAGGAAGCCAAAAATGCATGAAAGACAGAGAGAAAGCAAGACTGAAGGAAAGAAGTCAAGAAAGCATGCAAGAAAGAGAGAAAGACAAAAAGCAAGAAAGATAAAAGACAGATATAAGTAAAGAAAGCAAAAAAGCAAGCAAACAAGAAAGATAACAAAATAGACATACAAATATGCAAAAAAGCAAGAAAAAGGAATTTTAAAAAGACGGAAAGAATGAAAAAAGCAAGAACTCAGCAAGCAAGAAAGAGGGCAAAAAAGACAGAGAAAGAAGAAAAACAGAAAGAAGGTAAAAAGCAAGACTGAAGGAAAGAAGGCAAGAATGCAAAAAAAAGAAAAAAAAGAAACAAACAAAGAAAAACATAAGGAAACCAAAAATCAAGAAAGACAGAGAGAATGAAGTCAAGAAAGCATGTAAGAAAGAGAGAATGACAGAAAGCAAGAAAGCAAGCAAACAAAAAAGATAACAAAATAGACATAAAAGATTGCAAAAAAGCAAGAAAAAAGAAAGCAAAAATGACAAAGAATGCAAGAAAGCAAAACAACAAAAAGAATGCAAAAAAGCAAGAGCAAAAAAGCAGGCAGAAAAGAAAGAAAGAAAGAAAGAAAGAAAGGCCAATAATGTGAATCCAGCTGACACATGCACTGTAAGACCTGAGAAGACGCGCAGCATCAGTCCTGAGCTTTATTCTGTCTCTCTTGTCCTTCATGAATGAAAGAGGGACAGAAAAGAGGATGGAGGAAAAGCCTGAGGAGCATAAAAGAGGGAAAGGAGGTATTTAGCGGGTTTTACCCTCTCTGACTCCTTCCTTCACTGCTTCGGTCTCTGAGCTCCGGCTCTGTGCCGCTCGGGCCGCTGACTGGATGGACAGCTGCTATTAAAAGTTGATTGTTTCAGGTTCAGGGAGTGTGAAAGGGTGTTATTGGGGTCTGCGATCCCCGTGAGGGTGGTCTCCACGCCACAGAGAGGGCAAGAGGGGGAGGCAAAGGAAAGTGTCACGTGACACGAGTCTTGCTGCGCAGCCCCAAAAAGGAATCTGGCGGAAAAACACACTTGTTGCCGCCTGCCTGCCGGGATTCTGCCTTGGCGAGCTTTAGTGAACACCGTCTCTCACACACATGGATTCACACAGTAAAACACAGCGAGGAACATCCCACCCACAAATACACACACATCTATTTAGACTAAACAGAGAAAAACACACACACACACACACACATACTATAGTTGCTCATAGGTGTGGAAGCCCGTTTCCATCACAGAATAAAAAAATAAAAATGTAATGCAACTTTTTAATCACACAATTCTGACTTTTCTCCTTTTTCCTGACTTTTGACTTTCTGACTTTTTCTAGTAATTCTGAGAAAAAACTCAGACTTGCAAGATATAAACTCAATATTATGAGATGTATACGCAAAATTATGAGATATAGACTCAGAATTCAAGATGTAAACTCAGAAATGAGATATAAACTCAGAAATGAGATGTAAACTTAGAATTATGAGATATAGACTCAGAATTCAAGATATAAACTCAGAAATGAGATATAAACTCAGAAATGAGATGTAAACTCAGAATTATGAGATATACACTCAGAATTCAAGATATAAACTCAGAATTGAGATGTAAACTCAGAATTATGAGATGTACTGAGAATTATGAGATATTAACTCAGAATTGCAAGATATAAACTCAATATTATGAGATGTATACGCAAAATTATGATATAGACTCAGAATTCAAGATGTAAACTCAGAAATGAGATGTAAACTCAGAATTATGAGATATACTGAGAATTATGAGATATTAACTCAGAATTGCAAGATATAAATTCAAGATTCTGAAAAGAAAAGTTTGAATTGCGAGAAAAAAAGCATTTACGTTTTTAATTTTTTTATTCAAAGTTGTGAGATGTAAACTCAGAATTGAAAAAAAGTCAAAATTCTGAGTTTATATTGCACAATTCTCACTAAGTCCGAACTGTGGGATAAAAGGTCACAATTATCTTTTTTATTCTGTGGCAGAAACGCGCTTCCATACAGCGGCACGATTAGGGGGAAAAACTATGAAATTTTTCTGATAAATTTATCAAATGATTTAAAATTTTATTTAAAAATTCTTAGTTTGCTGTACTTGCACTTCTTATTACAAGTTTAGGAAGATGGTTAGTGCATGATGCATTTTCAAACACACATTATAAGCGACTCAAAATCAGAGTAGATACAAAGATGGAGTATGTGCATTTACTGCAAACCGAGTCGCTTCAAGACAGTCACGAGCTGCTCGTGTGCAAATGAACACAGTGCCATGCTTCACTATGAAACACACAGTGTATATATTTAATTAAATCGCAAAAATTGCACTAAGCCGTATCGCAATTTCAGTTTATTCTGATTAATCATGCAGTTCTAGTTGCTCCGAAACACCTTTAAAACTCAAGACGTCTCTCATGCAGACGTGTGAATCGCTCTCAGTCTCAGGATATTATAGCAGCACTGCTACTGAACCTTCATTTGACAAGTATAATCTCTGGGTCTCCACCCACATGTTAGCAAAAGGTGACATACATGCATCGCCTCTTTAGCACTTTCCTGAGTTACATCTCAAGCCGTTGGAAAGACCGACTCAGAGGGAGGTTTCAGGCCAGATCTGCGTGAGTGTGAGTTATGCTAACGGAAGCCTTTTGGCACTAATGCAGGTCCATCAAACACTAATGAGCTCGGGGGGGAAGAGGAAGACACCCTACAGAGTCTTTCTCACCTCCAGACCAGATCCCACATCAACCTGGAGGGGATTCGCAACCAATGACCTCTATGTGCAAGTGTGCTAAAAAAAATCAATCAATCAAAAACAGCTTTCGGAAAGCCTCTGGGTTGCACATAAAAGCATGACAACTGTAGTTATGACTAATAGTTGACAAGATAACTGAACTGTTGAAATATTAGCAAGCCAGACAATTGACAGAAGCCTCAAAATCTGCTCAGAAAAAAAGTTTTCCTAATCACATAATGGACCAGTAACTTGCTAATTTTGTTATAGACTCTTCTTTGACAAAAACAACTTTAAGCAACCCTCTTTATGTTAATGTTAAGCACAAAATTAAACTATGGCATTGTGACATCATCCCCTCATTACTGATCTACTTCAGTGACTCATCTGAGATTTTCACACCCAGTTACACAGATTTGTGAAGATTATATTAGATGTTTGTTTTTCCCCCCATTCTAAACTTTCACAGTCTCTCTTTCTCCCTTGATCCAACATAATATGTAGTTTGCGTTTAAGAACCCATGATCACAATCAAATGCCGCACAACAAAATATGAAATCCCCCTTCAGGATAATTAAAATCCTATTAATAAAAGTGCAAAAATTATTTGAGGCTTATATATAGTTTACTTGGGATTATATAGCTTTTAATATAAAGAATTCAGAATTCTCCATAAAAACCTAAATAATCCAACATAAGCTATATATATATATATATATATACATACATATATATATATATATATATATATATATACATACATATAGACAGATATAGATCGATAGATAGATATGCACAAAAGAAAATTTATGTAGCCTATGGGCTTAAAAATAATTCAATATAATTAAATGTCGACAAGCAACATTTTGTGTTTTTCTGTTATTTTTTATCTCTTTATATGAAGACCTCCGGTCAAAAGACACGTAGTCAGTGTTGTGGTGGGGCTTCAGGTTAGATAGACACATTTGGAAAAGATATTCGGCACTTCAAGTATTTCCCGTTACAAGAAACAGCTGTTGAGATGAGGCCCATAAAACAACAGACTGACCTCCACACTGGAACTATCACAAACTATCACATCAAACGACAAAATATGTGCAGAAGAGAACCAAATGAAACATATAAGCATGCAAATCAACATGTTATACCACAGCTTGCTTGCTTGCTTCGTTAGTTGCAATGTCTGAGTTTGAGATACGACTGCGAGACCACCAGGATACTACAGCAAAAGTCCCGAGAGACCACCGTCATGCACGCTTCACAAGCAAAATAATGTGCAAAATTAAATCCAGGACAAAACCGATAGATCATACAGATATTAAAACTAACACTCAGAAAAGTTCTTGACATTTGAGCATTTCGCTCTTTAAATGACATCTCTCCTCCTGTTTAATAAGGTTTAGTTGCTTAAATACTTACGTGTTCATCATTTACTCAAGAGACCCTCAGCCTGAGTGTGTAATAGACACACATGTTTGGATTGTTAATCAATACGCAAACATTCCACTTGATTAACACTCCAGCACACTTACTAGACAGCACTGGAGATCCTATTCACACTTACACTGACATGATACAAAGTAACATCACATCTGTAAAAGTTCGCATCACGTTCTATACAGTAAACATGAGCTGCACACATCTGTGTAGTATGAAGGAATAGCGCGTTACCTTTGAAGACTCGCTTCTGCCTTCATCAGTCTGTGTGGCCTCGCGCTGATCCCAGCAAACTCCACTTTTCCCTGGAAAACTTGCGCGAGCGGAGCTGAAAGCCGAGAGCGTACCGATGGGGGTTCGAGAATTTCCAATAAAGCCCCTCTTTCTCCTCACACACACACACACACACACACACACACAGATGCAGATGCAGAGAGGAGCGCTAAACTCTCCTCTTGTGAATTTTATTCTCCGCTGTGTGCTCACATCAGCACAAACTCCGCAGAAGTTTTCTCTAAAGTTGGAATTTAGAAAAGAGATTCCATATTCGGTGCCGCCGGTTCCCGAGAGCCCAAAGTTGCAGCGGCAGCGCGAGAATGCGAGACCTCCCCCTCTCCCCCTCCTCTCTCTCATAATAATAATAATAATAATAAATAATAAGCACTGATATGCAATCTTACAAGAAACAAATATTTTAGAAATGAATTGGGTCTGTTGCTTAGGGGTTTTGTCTTTAAAAAAAAAATCTTTAATGTCTCGTCTCAACTCAACTCAACTCAACTCAACTCAATAACCACAGGACTGAAACTTTTTCTAGTAAAATACTGTTTTACCCAAAGGTGAAACGCCGTGCGCTGTTTGTGGACAGACACGCGGCGCACCGCGAAAACCCGGAGCAGAGCGCAAACGGGATTGAGTCTGGGTTTGGAGCAAGCGGCAACCTCCCGCTCTCTCTCGTGAAGCCAACAAGGAAGTGACTTAACCGCCTTCGCCCACTTTTGAGCTTCAAAAACGCTCTTCAGAAACCTACGGGTGACGTCACGGACACTACGTCCATGTTTTTATACAGTCTATGGTCTCAACTCAACTCAATAACCACAGGATTGAAACTTTTTCTAGTAAAATACTGTTTTACCCAAAGGTGAAACGCCGTGCGCTGTTTGTGGACAGACACGCGGCGCACCGCGAAACCCGGAGCAGAGTGCAAACGGGATTGAGTCTGGGTTTGGAGGAGTGAAGATCTGGGAGATAGAGAGGGATGTGGAATAAAAGTCATCAGAGTTATTAAACTTGTGTAAATAATGAATCTATCCAATGCAACGAAAAACATTTTATTAATCATTACAATTATTTTTTATTTACTTTCTCATTAGGCTATCTAATATTTATATATTTAATAGCCTACACATTCTGAGTAGGCTAGCAGTTTTACTGTCATGATCTCCAGCTGGAGTGACCATGAGCTCCTCTAGAGGGCACTCCATTCTGTCCCTTGCCATTCACTCAGGACTCCATTTCCCATAATCCTTTGCCCGAACTCATCAAGTGCATCACCTGTCTCACATTAGTAGGACAATAAGAATAGCACTCACACTCTCTGTCATCGCTGGTGATTGAATGTTGTATAGCTCTTCCGTGGTTTCTAAGTTTCCGTGTTTCTAGTTTCTCTGTTTCCTTGCCTTCGTGTTTTGATCCCTGGACTGTTTTCTTGTTTATGATTGTTTTGCTGCCTGCCCTCATGAGTCATGTCAAGTCACAGCTTCCATTCCTGAGTCAACTCAAGTCACAGCTAATCTTCATGAGTCAAGTCAAGTCTCAGCTGGTCTTCCAGAGCATCGTCACGTCTCAGCTGATTTTCCAGAGCATCATCACGTCTCAGCTGGTCTTCCAGAGCATCGTCACGTATCAGCTGGTCTTCCAGAGCATCGTCACGTATCAGCTGGTCTTCCAGAGCATCGTCACGTCTCGGCTGATCTTCCAGAGCATCGTCACGTCTCAGCTGATCTTCCAGAGTCTCGTCACGTCTCAGTCTCAGCTGATTTTCCAGAGCATCATCACGTCTCAGCTGGTCTTCCAGAGCATCGTCACGTCTCAGCTGATTTTCCAGAGCATCATCACGTCTCGGCTGGTCTTCCAGAGCATCGTCACGTCTCGGCTGATCTTCCAGAGCATCGTCACGTCTCAGCTGATCTTCCAGAGCATCGTCACGTCTCGGCTGATCTTCTAGAGCATCGTCATGTCTCGGCTGATCTTCCAAAAACTTGTCATGTCAAGCCTGCTCACGCCAAGCCTGCTCACGTCAAGCCTGCTCACGTCAAGCCTGCCACGCTAAAGCCTGCTCACATCAAGTCTGCCAAGTCAGAGCCTGCTCATGTCAAGCCATCATGGATGCTACTCCAGTGTTCCAGAGCATTGTGAATGTTGCATTTGAAGACACTAAGTCAGTCCCAAGGCATTTGAGCCTGGCATCCAGCGTGGAGGACCCTCAGCTTGTGTCAGTGCAAGCTGCTGGCATTCCAGGGGTCTCTACGCTCACGAGCTATGCAGACTCTACGCTCACGAGTCATGCAGACTCTACACTCACGAGCTATGCAGAATCTACGCTCACGAGTAACACAATTTCAATATTCTCAAGCCTGCCGGCCACCACTCACCCCAGTTCCCCAGGCACAGCACCGTCAGTCTTGGAAATAGACAATGTACTCTCTGTCCTGCCAGTTATGGCTATGGCCATTCTCTGTGTTTGGGCCGCACACACCACTGTAGTTTCCCCCGAGGTGACAGCCTTCACTGTAGAACCTCCCGAGGTGGTGGCGCCCACTTTACTCCCCGAATCTGATCACAAGTCTAGCCCAGAGAAGGCTCCTGATCCCAATTTTAGCCCAGAGAAGGCTTCTCTTCCCGAGTCTAGCCCAGAGAAGGCTTCTGATCCCAAGTCTAGCCCAGAGAGCTTATGTTCCCGAGTCAAGCTCAGTGTTCGCTCCAGCCCCTGACCTTAGTCTAGTGAGGCCTTCAGCCCCTGAGCACAGTACAAAGATGACTTTAGTCCCCGAGTTTGCCCCAGAGTTCACTCCAGTCCTTGAATCTGTCCCAGAGTTCACTCCTGTTCCCTCCAAGGTGGCAACGTCCGTTGCAGAACCTCCTCTGACAAAAGCAGGACTCTTTCCCAAGCTCACGGTGTTCCCTGTCAACTCTGTCTCTACCACAGACACTATTGTCAAACTCTCCCTGTTACCTGATGCCTCTGTTACGGCCGCGAGTGCCATCTCTGAACTATCTGTGTCTGTTGAAGCTCCTCTTGCTATTGCTGCAGAACCTCCAGAGTTGGCAGGGGTGTTAGCTTCAGCTCCTCTTAAGACAGGGGTGCCCACTTATGAACTCTTTGTCTGTACTGACGAGGTCATGGAGACCATCAGTGAATCCCCTTTTATACCAGTCTCGGCCCTAGAAGCCAATCATGAATTCTCAGCCCTGCCTATTCCGGTTGCTAAGACTGCTTCTGAATTCACAATCCCGGTCAAAGAGGCCTCTCCCGAACTCTCTGTTTGCCCTGTCATAACCAAGAAGGTCGTCTGTGAACTCTCCTGGTGATTGAATGTTGTATAGCTCTTCCCTGGTTTCTAAGTTTCCGTGTTTCTAGTTTCTCTGTTTCCTTGCCTTCGTGTTTTGATCCCTGGACTGTTTTCTTGTTTATGATTGTTTTGCTGCCTGCCCTGGCCATTGCCTGATTATCTGGATTACTCTTTTGCCTTGCCACGACCATCGTTGTTTGCTGTTGTTGACCACGCCTGTTTGACTACGCTCTTATTAAAGCCTTGCATTTGGATCTCCACTTTGTCGTCACGCCTCCCTCGTTACATTTACATCTCACTCCAAGTTGTGTTCTGTATATATAACTGTGTAGGCTATGTGAAGAATAAAATTCTTAAAATCTTGAAAATTGCTATGCATAGCCTTCAAATAAAGCGCTAATCTAAGTAGCCTACAAAAGGTTAAAAAAAATCGCGATGTTGCATTCTGGCCAGAGTTCGTTAACGTCCAGAGTAATGCTGTGTGTTTCTAAGCATTTCAGGGGACCTTTAAAGAATTTGGCATAATGATCACAGGAATAGTAATATCAAGAACATAATCGATCAAATTTTACCTTAATATAATTATAATAATAATAATATTATATATATATATATAAGATTTTTAAGAATAATATATAACTTTATTGAACTTTTTTGTTAACTAGTTTTCACTATTAATAGATATTAAACATAAACTATACAAATGTATTTATTATTTCATTAGATTATTATTATGATTATTTATTGGATTTCATTATTTATATTTTATTTACCCATTTTAATAACATATAAAAAGATTGAATTTTGAAGTTGCCTATGTAGGCCTATTTATAATTAAATTCCCTGGCTCGTCATTCTGTAGGAGAGAGTGGAAGGAGAACAGCGTTCGGAAATAAATTGGTATTTTTGTAGCACTACCTAAATGCAACGTGCGGTTTTTTTGCCGGGTTTTTTTTTTTTTGAACTCATACGACGCGATTGGCACGAACATCACACAGGTTACGTTCGCTGTTCTTGAACGCTGAATCAGATTTGTTTGGTCATCATCAAAAATCTGCGCATCAAACGTGACATATCGCCGACTGATATATAGGCTATGAAGTAATATCGGCCGATCAATCGGAACATCTTCGGAGTGCCGCGTTATCGTGGCGCGTTCAGCGTTATTATCGTGACATTTCCTGTTACGCCAGAACGATCAGTCACGTGACATCTACGACGCTAGTGATTTCCAATCAGGTGATTCATACTGAATGAAGTGAGTGGTTGCAAACAATAAATGGCAACATGAAGGTTAGGCGTTTTAATGAGACGATTTGATGGTTTTGAGTGATGAAATATAAAAATACATGGTTTGAACCCAATGAGGAAAATGCGTCAGAAAGTAACCTCTTCATAAAGTATTTGTTGACTTCAGTTACTCTTAAAATGTGTATCATTAAGTCATCTGTGCAAAGTGTCATTTGTGCTGAAAGACTCCACAGATTCAGGCTTATGGATAACATCTGTGATGATAATGATGTTATTCTCTCTCTGTAGGTCTACCGCAGATTCTGAAGTGATGTTTAGGAGTTTGCTGACAGTAAGGTTCAAATTAGAATTTGCATATTATTTTTAATATATTATGAGGTGTTGTGCATTAATGAAGTTTTAAGTACGATTTGTTTAAATAATTTTACTTTGTTTTAATTTAATTTTAAAAATGCATTATTTTAATGTATTTACTATTTTAAATACATTATAGTTTGTGTGCAATTAATTTAATTAATAATGAATTGTATTATTACATTTAATTATTTTAATTAATTTTATTTATTGTTATTTTGTTTATTAAATTTATTTATTATTTGTATTTATTTTAGTATGTATTTAATTCTTTTAATGTGAATAATTTTCACTACACAACTTGAATATATATTAATGTTACAGAGGTTTGGTCATCATCTCTCTGTCTTGTCTCTCATTGAGAGAGTATTGTCTGTGTTGAGTGAACATTGTGAATGAGAGTTGATGTCGTGTGATTGGTTGGTGTTGGCTGGCTTATGCTCACACAGATGCTGTCACCATATGCACAGACACTTCTAGACTGCCAGGTTAAGCTCTCTCTCTCTCTCACACACACACACACACACACACACAGAGTCATTATCATTTCATTAATTCAGATCAGATGGGCTGATAATGTTTCTATATATGAGCTATTTTCTTCTTTTGAGTTGTCAGATGGTGAAATTTGTGTTTGTGTTTCATTCTTTTAAGTGCATATGTACTAAAGCCCTCGTGTGAGTTAGTGCACGTGGTTTATTCTTACCCGCCATTTGAGTCTGTGCTGCTTGAAAGTGTCTAAAAGAAGTGTCCTAAGGGGCTTTCCCCAGAATGCACCTGTTCGCTAGTTAAATCGGTCCAATCTAAATCAGGTGAAGGTAAATATCAACCACCTGTGTGAGAATCTACTGTATGAGTCTCGGTTCACAAATAAAAGTTGCAGGTGTCCATTCACATAAACCACCTCAAGCTCATTGAGAGCTTTACAACTCTTTCTGGATTAGCGTGATGGCACATGGTCAGCCGAGCTAAAGACGAACGCCACCGACCTATTCACAGAATCAGAGTGAAAAGCAGAAGCTTTGCCCATCACTTTCCAAAGCAGCAGCGATGCCAGTGAAATTACAGTAATGCATGCTATATACTGAGATAAATAGTACTGGAAAGGGGAAGATGGCAGTTATATTAAGTATGCATGCATGCATAAGGGCAAGTGTATATTTTAAGTTTACATGCATGCATAAGGGCAAGTGTATATTTTAAGTTTACATGCATGCATGCAGCATAAGGGCAAGTGTATATTTTAAGTTTACATGCATGAATGCATAAGGGCAAGTGTATATTTTAAGTTTACACGCATGCATAAGAGCAAGTGTATATTTTAAGTTTACATGCATGCATGCATAAGGGCAAGTGTATATTTTAAGTTTAAACGCATGCATAAGGGCAAATGTATATTTTAAGTTTACACGCATGCGTAAGGGCAAGTGTATATTTTAAGTATACATGCATGCATAAGGGCTAAGTGAATTTTTTTTTCTTTTCTTTTTTTTCACCATTTTTAATCACCTTTTAGTGTTTGTTTTTTTTTTGCATTTCATGTCAATAGTTTTGTGGTAACAAATGATTTTTTAAAAGCACAAATATTACATTCCATAATTTAATTAGTCGATATGTTTTTCTAACTAATTCAGTAGTTATTATTGACCGGCTAATAAGCACACTAACGTGTGTGTATGTTTCTGTGTGTTAGGTAGAGAGTGCAACACAACATCTGTTGCTCAGGCCTTCGACATCTGTGCAGTTTTCCCTCGCTCAACGAAATCCATCCAGTCTTTACGGGATTTGTTTTTCCATTGCAGATGGTCCTGTGCACATGTTTCCCTCCCATTGGCTCTGTGTCCGACCCTGCTACCGGCACAACACACACCGTTCAGCATAAAAGGGTGCTTTCACCCCGTCTGTTCACACACGGCTGAGGAGAGACCGGCACAGAGATGCATGCACAGGAGACACGCAGAGACAGGTAAGCATGCATGAGCATGTCTGTATATATGGACACTTTCAATCATTCTTTATTATTGTTTTTGTTTGTTTTGTTATTACTTACACTACTTACATTAATTAAGGCTTTAAAAGGTTTTAAATTGGAGCCGAAAGTCTTAAATTCAAGTTATGGCATTACATGTTGCATGCACTGCAAAAATTAAGATCTTTGTCTTGTTGTCCGATACAAATATCTAAACATTCTAGAATCAGCATGCATTTACTTGAGAAGATATTATGAAGATATGAAGGCTTGTTTTTTTGAGAAATTTAACAAAATTAAGTGAGTTTCTGCTTATAATGCAAACAAATACCTTTCAAAGGAGAATGAAAAATTATTTTTCATTTTAATTAAGTCCAATGGCAGATTTTTGTCCTTTCTAATCGCAAATTTACTTAATTTTAATTAATTTATCAGAAAACAAGATTGCTTATCATATGTCATTTTTTTGCATCTACCTTGTTTTAAGACACGTTTTTAGACGTGCACTGGAAAACAAGTGTGATCTAAAGCTACAGTAAAAGTTATTTTTATTATATTATAGTTAAGCTAAATTTTGTGTGTAAAATTAATAATTGCGATCTGCTGGAAACTTTAGTGCTACTAATACAACTCGTTGTATTCTCCTTAGACATTAACATTTAGAGAACATATTGACGTATCCTTTCATTTATTCCTTAAAATTAGTCCTAAAAAGTCTTTAAATTTACCTTCATAAACTTACAGAAACCCTGCACAGTGTCACTGCATCTCATTATGTCATTATGCATCTCATTTTAGCCTTAAAGATGCAAAAGTGTGCAACATGTCTTTTAAATACTTGTGCATTGTTCATAAGTTGATTAGAAGTAGAAGACAGTGAAGTGAAGTTTCTTTAGAACAGATTAACTGGTTCTGTCAGTGATTCCTGTGAAGTCTGAGTAATTTTGTGCATTTGAGAAAAATGTTTGTGAGAAGCTATAAACATTTGATTCCGTGTGTTGGCAATGAAATATCAAGATGCAGGTTAAATAATGTAGAATTCTTTATGTTCAACAGTTATGACAAGTTGCATCACATAAGCGAGCAATAAATATTTCATCTTAATTTGTGCAAAGAAATGCTTTCTAATAGGAATGCATTTGACCGGATTTTGAATGTGTTCCTTTTCAGCATCAGTTTTGATTCCGAGCTTCACCTCAGGTTTCCTCCACTAGAGGTCAGTGCTGTTCTACAATACTTCAGTTGGTTACAGTATGCCAGGCATTAATGAATGATCGGACATGATGCTGAATATGTATACAATCACACAGGTATAGGAAACACAGTACGGATTGTTCCCGTTGGTCACCATATTTGATCATATCTCATATAAAGAATCCATAAGTATAGATTTGTAAGTCTCATATACCTTTGTTTCTTTCTTTCTAGCAATGAATCAACTGCACAGAGGTACACACAATCTGATGGGTTTTTTGCTTGATCAGCTACCATTTTGGGTGAGTATACTAATATAATATGGAAAAATTTTCTCCTGCATAAAATGGTCTAATGGTTTTCCTTGAACATTTTTGCCTTGGTATACCACTTACCTTAAAAGGAATGAACTTGATGATGATTTCATTAAATAAGATCTTTAGTTAAACAGATTTGTCATCTCAAATAATATAATAAAATGAAACCTGTCTGAACATACCTGGGTTATATTCAGCGTTAAAATCAAAATAATTATATTATGCCTAAATTATGAAGCCTAATTTTAACACTATTAGGATATATATATATATATATATATATATATATATACACAGTTTCATGACAAATAAACGTGTTTACCCAAATTCTCATTTCTGTAATGCAGTTGTAATAATCTATAGTAATAATAATAATTACGCAACATATTAGAATTTGTTGCTTTATTTTGACTTGACTTGACTTGACTTGACTTGACTTGACTTCACTTGACTTCACTTGACTTCACTTGACTTCACTTCACTTCACTTCACTTCACTTTAAATGTGACCTGGACATGTTTTTGTGGGATTCACTCTTATGGATTGGGGACAAACACTGTGATAGTATAAATTAAACTAAGGCTTTCCCCCTTGACCTACTAATATAGACACACTTTCTTCTCTACGAGTTGAAAGTGTCTCTCGCTGTAGCTTAGTTTCCGTCCACAAGAATTAGGTCTGCTCAGGAAATTATGTGAGTGGTTGGGGCTTTGAGCCAGTGAGGGTTTAGAGAGAATGAAAAGACAGGTGACATTAATTCCCTGACCTTACTGATGCTAGCTTACTCCAGATAAAGTAACAGATAAACTTTCCTTGCTGAAAACACCCAACACTGTGCTCTTATAATGATGATCACAATAGTGAAACAGCTTATGCTGAATATTGACTCACTGTGACTTACTTTTGTAAACTGAACAATAAATTATTCAACAGTATGTCATCATACTGCAGATATAACACCTTTAAGTCAATCATCTTAATTTAAGAAATTACAAATTTATTTACTTTTTCTAAATTACTGTAGAATTTTCGCCACATTTCCAAACGGCACTGCTGGGTAGATTACTTACAAATTGTAGTCTGTTACTGATTGCAAATTACATGGCAAAAAGTAATGTAATCCATTACATTACACATTTTAGGTAATATAATCAGATTACTTTGGACCTAACTCGGTTATCACATTGATTTAAATGAGATAATAATGTACCACATTGATATAAATATACAAAGAGAAAGAAAATAAATTCCATTTGTTAACATCAAGTGCATTAAACATTACGTTAACCATTGAGTGATAATTCAAATAAAAACTAAATGTGTTCATCAGTAGTTGATGCACTGTTGAAATGTTGAGAAAACACTTTTTAAAATCGAAATTATCCAATGATCAAATGATGCGTGGCATCTCAGTTTTCTGTGTAATTATTGCCACCGCACTGGTGACTGGTCTTTGTGTGAATTTCCACAAACTGGAAGACTTTCTCAATGTATATAAGTGGTAGGCATTTTAGAAAGGAAAATGTAAAAGATGAAAAAGAAAAATGAGGGAGAATCAATAAATGATGAATAGTTTATTGCTATTGTGTTAATGTAATCATGTAATCAATAAAAAAGTAACTGTAGTCTGATTACGAGTATTTTAAAATCTAATCTAATCACAAGTACTTAATTTTTGGAATCTGATTATATAAACCAGTTTACATGTAATCAGTTTATACCCAGCACTGCCAATAGGGGGCGATGTTTTTATCTCGGTGTCAGTTGACTAATTTAAGTCGAGCTACGAACTGAACGTTGGCTATTGAACAGGTTTGCATCTTGAAAACAACCTCACTTTCAGTGTTACTTGTGAGGAAGTGCATGATAGCAAGGATAGGATTACAAATATTTCAAAACCACCAACCTAAAGTATTAAACTTGGATGCATAACTCATTGACACATTCGGCAGATGCTTTTATCCAAACCAACAGTCTTTACACTTTATCTGTGCATGCGTTCCCTGGGAATCAACCCTATGACTTGAAGTTGCTAGCACTATGTTGACCATATGAGGAATGATTCCTCAAATCATCAGTGCTGTAATTGATGAGATGCACCATTTTCATCAATGCAATATTCAAAGATAAAAATCCTAGAGAGCCAAGCTAGAGAGGTTCGGAACCAGAAGGCTGGGATTGAGCCTGATCTCAAGCCAATTGAATCTGTAGTCATTTGTAAAGTAAGTCGGAAAGATGTTTTCTTGGTGAGTGGTTTTCTGTCAGTCCATATTTGAACAAGCTTCTGTTTTGTTGAAATAAGATTTCAGCACTGCTAATGGCAGCAGCTATCATACATTCCCACAACCGCTTGGCTGGACAAAGAGGTGGGCCTGCAGTCAGACAGTAGATCCAAACCACACAAATGTTTCATCACTGATGTATGAGGCTAGAACATTTTCCTTATGTTGCAAAAGAAATGTTTGTAATTGAATAATTTTGAACTGGAAGCCAAGAAGGCAGATCCATGCACTTTCTGTGTTTGTGGTAGTTACGCTTCACCACCTCTGGGGTCTTTTGGCAAAGATTGAGTTTTGGGATGTTGCATGCAAAACCCCCGTACAGTTTGTATGAGGTCAGGCAATGGCACTCCTATTCAAAGTCCTCCTATCACTGCCTTCTACCTTTTTTTCCCCAACCCTTTTGGCAAATATTGTCGAGGGAGTTGGCCGCTGGCAGCCTATCACCCTGCAGCTCTTGACTGGTTACCCATTGAGGCTAAGCAGGGTTGAGCAAGGACAGTACCAGGATGGGAGACCTCTTGGAGAAAACGGTCTGTGTCAAAGTAGCCAAGAATGATGACATACTCCTTTGGTTCAGATGTTAACTGTGGTCCTGACTGATGCAGGTGGATGTTGTGCATTGGCAAACTTTATTCTGGTGGAAGAAGACCACCTTCAGTAAGTTCAGTAAGATCAATGGGTTGAAGGTCCTTCAGATTGAGCCTCTCTAAGAAACTCTGAGTATGTATCTTAGAGTTACTAGATGCCCCATTTTTGGTACCGGAATCATGACCGGAATAAGTCTTCCAAAGCATGGAGACTTCTTTTAATGTAAAGACAAAAAACAGGTGATGATAAAGTCCACCGAGACAGTTGGTGCACTAACCTCAAACCAGCCTTTTTGTTGCCAGCAATGCTCCTCATTCCATCTCCTCCTTGTTTTCATTGCAATTGAATTGCATGGGTAGAAATACTTCAATCCCAGTGACCAAGAGGTCTCTCATCTCACATTCCCTTTGGATTGAATTTGTTCCCACAGCTTTCACACTCTATCACCATATTCTCTTGTAGAGATGGTCCTCCTGATCAAGGCTTGGGATCAAGGATCCATCCTTGAAGGGTTTCAAGCAATCTTTCATCAGTTGGCTACACCACTTGCCAGACTACACCTACAACAAAGATTAGGTAAGGACTCCAAAATATTGTTTATTGCCTCATTTACTTGCATGTGCCAGGGACCTTCGTTTTTGATGAGCACAGTGTCCAAGGTTTCCAATCTGACATTCCCTCTAGATCATTACCCTACTTGGATGACTGATTCAATTCCCACTGTTACCCGTGAAATGATAACATTAACTTGGAACTTGATTTTGTCCTTTATTCCACTAGTGCAGAACTCACACCGTACACATTTTGGTAGTTGTTGTTGTTTACTTGTAGTTTAGAATTCTTGTACATTTATGTGCATACGTGTGCGGTCAAACTGTAAACACAAAACAGTTCACAATTAATATTTAGCAATGTTTCACATATCACATTTGCATGAAGTATTATCACATGTGATACAATACAAATTTCTGGAACAATCTCTCGTGTCACAGACTTACGTTAAACTTTGTTTACTAACTAAATGCAACATATTGCACGAATAGTTAAACAAGTAACATAATAAACAACATATGTCTACACAAACGGCAAACAAAAGCGTATAATATTAACCGTTTAGGCGCAATGGCGCTAATCGCAAATAGCGATCTATATAGCGATATATCAGTCACCTCAGATTACTTAAACAACGAAACATTACTCACCACGCTGGGAATATATAGTTTAAATCATACTTTCATGTGAAATCATTAGAAATTCAACAAGCTACAGCAGAACAACATGGCCTTTCTCTGTCAGCCCTCTCTCTCTACTGTGCCTTCTCTCTCAGCGATCACACGAGTCCACTGAAACAACTTTCTTAAAGGGGCAGCACTCAACAACATTTATTATCAGATCATTGTTTAAAATGATATAGCCTACTGCATAACATCAGAAGCTCATTCGTTGAAATCTGAATGTGATTATATATGAGCCAAAATCTCGAGCCGTCTCTAGCTGCTGAATGAAGGTGAGCTGATAGTTCCTGCGCAGCGTCAGTGAGCCGCGCTCGCTCGCGCCCTCTAGCGGTCAGAATGCGGCGTGACACCGGCAGCTGAACCGCAGAACCGCAGCCAGACAGTCTGCCACCGATCCACAGACTGCTGGGGCCCTGCATTGGAGCAAGTCTGGCCTTTGACATCACCAGCCTGCTGGTGTCGCCAATCCTGATATATGAAACAGCACCGTAAGCCAGTTCCGAAGCATCGGAAAAGTGATGGAGCTGGGTCGATAACAAACAACTAGTGGATGTTGGTGTACGGCATCTTGGAATTGTCAGTGCTGACAACAGAGGCAAGTCGTTCAACCATCTGTGCCATTGTGCTGCTACGTCCACTGGTAACTCCTCGTCCCAGTCGACTCTCATGCGGCACAACTCTTGAAAGATTGCTTTAGCTTTGAGCACGAAAGGGCTTGCAAATCCTAAAGGATCATAGATGGAACTGGTAGTGCTCAATACTCCTCTCTTTGTTACAGGCTTATCCACTGACTTGACATCAAATGTGAAGCAATCTTGTTCTACATCCCAAAGGACGCCCAGTGTTCGTTCAAATGGCAAATCCTCTTGGTCAAGGTTTACCTCATGTAACGATTTTGCCCAATCATCAGCTGGTATTGATTTCATCACTTCCTTAGAATTGCTTAACCACTTGGTTAATCTAAAGCCTCCACAGGTGGCCTTTCTCTGTCAGCCCTCTCTCTCTACTGTGCCTTCTCTCTCAACGATCACATGAGTCCACTGAAACAACTTTCTTAAAGGGGCAGCACTCAACACCCACTATAGATGATGCAAGAAACTTCCACCCTCAAGTTCTGTGTCGGGTTGAAAGAACTCTTCATCAAACCCAGGAATTAATGCTAATGGCTGAAGACGATTTTGTTGCTTACAGTTGGCACAAAGAGTCAACAGTCTCCACTAGATCCACTAGAAGATGTGCAAAGTTGAATGGGGCATGTACACTGTCTGGTTTTTGTTGAAAATGTTCTTTGTCTTATCTTCCTCCATTTTTCAACCTTCTGTCAAAGTAGCTGTTTGGTAATTTGAGGACTCAAGGTGTGTTGCAAGCAAAGAAACCAAGAATTAAGCTTGGAGGACCAGATTTTGAACTCCACTGAGAAAAATTCTGACATAAAACACTTGGTTTGTTCTGGTTGGTTGTTATTCTGGGTTTTCTTCATTCCGCCAATGTTTGGACCTACAGTACATCTTTACCACAGGTACAGTCTTCTTATAGGGGCCTGGGTGCATCACAATGGTGGTAGTTTATGAATCCGATCTTCTAGGATTTGAACCTGCAATCTTTCATTTACAAATGGAGATCCGTAAGCACTAAACTTCACCACTACACAAAACACCTAATAAAGTGGGTAAAATGCGTATCAATGTCTAGGGTTAGGGTTAGGCTAACCCTACATGTTAAAAAAATGTTCTATTGTCAGATGAACGGTTAGCTTTTACAGTTACGTACATCAGGACTTTCCAGAGATGCTTGGAATTGTGTGATAGTGTATTCTTTTCAAACCTTCTCTTTTGCAAACACATTTGTGTGGTGTAGTGGCTATAAATTGTGGCCAAAATGTAGAAGTCTGCTAGTTTGAACCCTGCAAAGAACTAACCATGTCCCCTTGAGAAAAGACACCTTCCTGCAGGTTCCTCCTAGGCGACTATATCGGTACTAAGTGTGTACTGTAGGTTGCATCGGGGAAATGTGTCTGCTGAATGAATGTCTTTTCATATAACTTGCAATGTAGCAATTCAGATTGAGTTACATTCAAAATCTCTGATAAATCCCCAGGCGCCACCTGCCGTCTGTTTAAGGAATGACTAGCTGGAAAGATCAACCTTCTATTTTTTTTCTGCAGAACTAAACCATTTAGAAAAATCAGTGCTAACCTATCATCTGGTCTTTTTTTTTTTTTTGCATGTTGGGGCAAGAATGTTATTCAGTCAGAAGTTTGACAATCAAGGCCTTGGTCATACATCAAAGAATTAAGATTTGTCTGAGAAACCCATACGTTTAAATACAAAAATATATCTGATATCTATGTTTGTGCTGAAAAGCTATAGATTTAGTTGGTTACCTATCTTCCTTTACCCTTCGTGAAAGTGGTATACAGTTTAGATCCAAAATTCAACCATATAAAACATTTTGAGTGGTCAAGAAGTGATAAAAGTGTGTTGCCTTTGATAGTTTCTGAGAGCTGTGCAGTGTCGTCACGCTTCGTCGTACCACCTTCTTTTTATGACCTAGTCCAAATCAGCCTCGAAGGGTTTTTAACTAAGAGTTCTAAGTTCTTTACTATTACCTCACTATTACGTTACCTTGAGTCGTATCTAACCCTGCCAGACACCATCAATATCAGAATAATGGTCAAAGTGCACAGCAATGATTACGTTCACGTTTATGCATTTGGCAGACAGTTTTACATTGCATTCAAGATATACATTCAGTCAGTTCATGCATTCTCTAGGAATCAAACCCATTGGTGTTGCAAGTACCATGCTTTACAGTTTGAGCTAATAAGATGCATCATCTGTGTCTTTAGTCACTCAGGCTTGTATTTAGAAATGCAAAGACAAGTGAAAGTAGCCTATATCTTAAAGATGCAGTTTTTCCGCGTTAGTACTAGTAGTAATACTAAAGCTAATTAACTGTACTACATTACTACAGCAAGTAAGCAGAGGTTATGTAGATGGTATATGAACATGCACATGTATCTAAGAGTTGAAGTCCAACCCCTCAATCTCCTGGGGACCCACTGTCCTGCAAAATGTATTTCCAACCTGCTTCAAGACCGCTGCCTTTGATTTTTAAGCAATTCTGAAGTCCAGGATTAGCTGGTTCAGGTGTGTTTGATTAGGATTGGAGCTAAACTCTGCAGGACTGTTGGTCTGCAGGAGCAGGGTTGAAGACCTCTGATGTAAGAGGTGTGAATAAGTTCCTCTTGTGGCAGAAAAGGGAATTACATCAAATAGTTACTTGAGATTTCCCCTGTTATTGAAACCGTGCCACCTAGTGGAAACTCTCCTGTAGTGACAGAGGCAGGATCCTCTGTTTAATATGGATAAATCAGTGTTGACTTCTCATCAGACCACTGACACTTTGCTAAGCCCTGCCTTAAAAACAGTACTGACCAAACATCCTTAAGCATCTGTTGCTTTCCGCTAAGTCCTCAGACAAGCACAATTTACTAAAATAATCAACTAAATACCCAATGCCTTTCAATGAGATGTTCTCTAAAGCTTGTCTTAGCAACAGTAACCAAGGCATAGGATCTTTTTATCTAGAATTTGAGATACGTTTGATAATTCTAAGTGAGTTTTATAGACTTGTTCATGGCCTTCCACTTCATTGTTGATCTTTACCAGAGATGAAACTCATTGTATAATAATAGACGCAAATATGCTTGCTATTCATGTTTGTTTTTGGTTAAACAAGGCATACATGAGATTTACTTTCTTCAGAATATATGTGTATACACTGCATGCATTGTTTAACAGTGACGTACCTTCATAACTATAGTATATGTATAAAGTTCATATTTGAGCACAGTTTCTGATGACTGAACACTGATGACAGGTGAAAGTTCAGTTAGTCATGAAGCACGTGTTTGTAATGTATTAAAAGTGCGTGACGTCTTCCTGAAGTCTGTGGTCCACATCTAGTCACAGCTTGAGTGACAGTCCACTGTCTCATGCAAAGGTGTCTTGTATGAAACTGTTATCATTCACTCACCTTCATATCATTCCAAAACTGTATGACTTTATTTCTTCTGCAAAACATAAAAGAAAATATTTTGAAAATAAGCTCATCAGTGTTGTTTTGTTTCCAACCTTCTTCAAAATATCTTCTTTTATGCTCCACAGAAGAAAGAAAGTCATACAGGTTTGGAATGATGTGAGTGTGAGTAAATTATGCCTGTGCTGCCTTCCTTTGACCAAAGTTTTTACATATTTTGCAACTTGATGCTGCTTCACAGTGGTTTCAGGTATGAAAACTACCACTTGCATGCTTGATCCTCTACCTACAGGTTTGTTTAAGTCATGTTTTGATTTTTTAGTGCCCAATGGTGCTGAAAATGGTGCTGCTGTTGTTCCAGCTGCATTAAACATTTTTGCCATTACCCCTGAACCAAATAGCAAAACTTAGACTTTGGACAATTTAAATATCTACTGTCCTATATCAAATCTTCCTTTACTGGCAACAATTTTATAGTGTGTTGTTGTTTTACAGTTGCACAACCAGCTTTCTGTCAATAATCTTTTTAAGCGACTGCAGTCTGTTTTTGTTTCGTAGCATTGAAACAGCCTTGGTTAAAGTCACAAATGACTTAATGGCATCTGATGCTGGATCTCCTTCCATTCTTATTCTCTTAGACATTAACACAGCATTTGACACTGTGGACCACAATCTTTTGTTTTTGGTGTTTCTGGCACCGTTTAAAACTGGTTTAGATCTTACTTGGCTGGACACAGACAGTTCGTTGCTAAGGTCTGATATTAGACCAGTTTCTACTGTGTCCCTCAGGGCTCGATTTTAGGACCTTTACTTTTTAGTCTTTATTTCCGAATTCTCTTGGTATTAAGTATCATTACTATGCTGACGACACGCAAATTTATATTCTGTGCAAACATGGTCAAAGTGAAGCTGTCTCATTTTAGATGAAATGCATTTTTTAGATAAAATCATGGACGGCTAACAGTTCTCTTTGTTTAAACTGTGATACAACTAATGTTATGCTTAGGCTCTCCTCACCAGCTTTGCAAGTCTGGTCAAACACCTTTTATTATTGATGGTTTGTTACTAGAATTTCAGAAAAAATTGAGTAATCTGTGAGTAATCTTCATTGGCATTTGATCTCCATGTACGAAATGTAGTCAAAACTTAATTTTTTTAATATCATAGAAGTATTGTAAAATTGCATCCCAAGATATTCTTCTCAGTGGCATAAAAATGAATTAAATATTTGTATTTTGTTTTAATGCCGTACTTACTTACAAATGATCACTTCAGATTATTTGCTGTACGGTTGCGAAGAGGTGGAAAATTTAACATATTCCAGAATCTTTGGAAACTTTCCAGGATTTTTTTGGAAACTTTCTGAAAATTTTGTAACCCTGATTTGCATTTCATCCAAAATTCAGCAGCTAGAATTTTAACTAGGACCAGATCAAGCGATCATATTACTCCCATTACTGAATAAATATATTACTTTCTTTAAAAACGTACTGGCCCCAAACTTTTGAACAGTAGTGTATGTATTCGTTATTAATGTATTTCAATGCACTTATGAGTTTTTGAAACTAGAACGTTTCAAATCTTTTGTAGATCCATTTCTGGTAGAATTCAGTGAGAGCAGAGCTACTTCAGCTAGTTAGTATTAGTTCATTTGTAAGCAATCTCCAATACATGTTGGATGCTGTCTCATTCTGATTTGTTGTCATCAGTTTGTGTTGGAAGGTTATTAATGCTTTAGTATTTGCAATTCTCTGTGCACAGATAACACCATTTGACCCCGTATTCATGGAATTCCTTGAAAATGTCATTTATTTGTAAATGTGAGGCTGCAGGTTTTGAGCTCCTGTCCTGGTTGACCTGTACAATGTGAGCGTGCAATTCCTGGTTGTGTTTGCATCATTCTTTCGCTAGATGTGCCATGAATATTACACTATGCTGCATTCTCTTGCAATGTGTTTGGGTCACTGTTCTGTGCATTATAATCGGTACTGTGTTATCTAGTGATCGCCGGTCACTGTCACTCATGAGAGGAGCTTGTGCTCTAAATGTGATGTAACTGAGCGGATATTTCAGGTAATGGGGTCTACAGTAATAGGGATCAGTCCATGGATTTACAAGTTATTTGAAGTGGCTGACGCACTGCATTGTGGGAATGCACACATGCACATAAACATTTTGCATGTGACCTCTTGATTTTTTCCCGTATACAGTTGTCTGAACATCATTTCTTCAGATCAGTTGTCTCTTTTCCTCAAATTTACAACATAGGAACCACAGGTGTAGAGAATCACATTAACTAAACATCATAACCAAAACAAACACAAACTCTTATTAAAAAGGCACAAAACTGTCACTGTTGCAGTACCCGGTCCCTTTTTTAAAAGGTACTAATATGTACACTTTAAGTACTAATGTGTACTTTTAATGTACTAAAATGTACTAGTTAGTGGTAAATAAGGTACAGGATGTACCTTTTTAGCTTTTACCGCCCCAGTGACAGCTTTGTGCTTTTTTTTTTGTCTTCATCTATTGATTCAGCATTTAAAACCCAACAAACTTTTGTCTGTCAAATGTTTGTGCATCTTTCTTTACAATAAATGACACTTGCTTTTATATTGTATTCCTGATATAATCAGATTCAGACATTTTAGAAGTGCCCAAATACTCTCTGGGGTCGCTGTAGATGAAATTGCAAAACAAATATATTTTAAATACTGTATATTCGTGTTCTAAGGTGCTGATTTTAGGACAGAAATTGTTCAGCATCATATTTATTGGACTTTTTCTGGACTGTTGGTCATCTTGGCTTTCAGTTGTCAGTTTAGAAGGTAGTTTTCTCGTGTTTCCTTTTCGGTCATGGTGATGAATCAGTTTAAACCTGAGTGTTTCAAACTACTCTTGCTGCGTCATCTGACCTGGTTCTGTATGTCTGTATGAGTCTGTGAGCGGTTCACGACATTCACGAGGACACGTCTTACACATCACGCTGCATGCAGATTATCAGTGCGTAGGGTGTGTGTGTGTTTATTGATGCAGGATTAGAGTAATTCAGTGTGTCTGTGGGTTAGTATGTCAGTGTATCAGTAAGTCAGTAGGTTTCACCGGAACATAAACATCTTTGAATTAAATGCACAAAGCAGCTGCTTCCTGCGTTTGTGAATGGTCACTCAGTGCATGTGTATGTGCATACACACACACTCACACACATATACATACACACACACACACACACAC